>NC_136262.1:216587924-216792924 GCF_964187855.1 Myxine glutinosa | reverse complement strand
CTCTCTCTCAGTGTCTACCTCTCTCTCAGTGTCTACCTCTCTCTCAGTGTCTACCTCTGTCTCAGTGTCTACCTCTGTCTCAGTGTCTACCTCTGTCTCAGTGTCTACCTCTGTCTCAGTGTCTACCTATCTCTCAGTGTCTACCTATCTCTCAGTGTCTACCTATCTCTCAGTGTCTACCTATCTCCGTGTATCTACCTATCTCTCAGTGTATCTATCTATCTCTGTGCATCTATCTATCTATCTATCTCTGTGTATATCTATCTATCTCTGTGTATATCTATCTATCTCTGTGTATATGTATCTATCTCTGTGTATATCGATCCATCTCTGTGTATATCGATCCATCTCTGTGTATATCTATCCATCTCTGTGTATATCTATCCATCTCTGTGTATATCTATCCATCTCTGTGTATATCTATCCATCTCTGTGTATATCTATCCATCTCTGTGTACGGTGCATTCAGAAAGTATTCAGACCCCTTCACTTTTTTCACATTTTGTTAAACAACAACAACAACAACAACATGCATTTTAAGGCCATTTTCCCTGCTAGAGCGGGGGTTAGCCTTGCGGTCCCCAAGACAATCTTCTCCATTTTGCCCTATTTTCTGCATCTCTCCTTGTTAACCCCCTTGCCCGCATTTCTTCTTCCACCATCTTTAGCCAAGTCTTTCTCGGTCTTCCCCGTCCTCCACTTCCTTCTACATTCATTTCCATCACTCTTCTCAACCAGTCACTTTCATCCTTCCTCAACACATGACCAAACCATCTCAACCTGTTCCTCTTCACAGCATCAATCACAGGCTCTATTCCCATCATCTTTCGCAATTCATCATTTGTCTTCCTCTCTCTCAACGATACTCCGCACATCCACCGAGCCATTCGCATTTCCACCCTTCGTTGCTGCTCTACGTTCATTACCCATGTCTCGGTCCCATAAATCATAACACTTCTCACACATGCAGCATACACCTTTCCCTTCAGCTTCAACGACACTCCCCTCCTCATCAGCACACCACTCAGTTCCTGAAACTTCTTCCATGCACATCTCACTCCAGCAACCGTTGCAGAGTCTGATCCACCTTCTCCATTCAGCATGTCTCCGAGGTAGCAGATTGTTTTCACACCTTCCAGCTTCATGCCGTCTCCAAGATCCAACTCAACATTTCCTCCATCTGCAGCTCCCTCTGTGCACACCTTACATTTGAATGTAGCTGCCACACTGGTTAATCACCCTCTCAGACCACTACATTTTTGATGAACCCACTCAGCGCACATTGTATATTGAATGGAATTCACTCTAACACCCTTCCTGCACACAGCACATGGCCACTTCCCAGTTCTTTCCACCTCACCACATGCTTTACCACTTGCCATCACCTTCGTCTTTCCGATATTCACCTTCAGACCTTTTGTCTCCATACATTTCCACCTTTCACATTTTGTTATGTTGCAGCCTTATGCTGAAATCGTTTAAATTCATTTTTTCCCTCATCAATCTACACTCAATACCCCATAACGACAAAGAGAAAACAGGATGTTAGAAAGTTTTGCAAATTTATTAAAAATAAAAAACTGAAATATCACATTGACCTAAGTATTCATACCCTTTACTATGACACTTGAAATTTAGCTCAGGTGCCTCCCATTTCTCTTGATCATCTTTGAGATGTTTCCAAACCTTGATTGGAGTCCACCTGTGGTAAATTCAATTGATTGGACATGATTTGGAAAGGCACACACCTCTCTATATAAGGTCTCACAGCTGACAATGCATATCAGAGCAAAAACCAAGCCATGAGATCGAAGGAACTGCCTGCAGATAGTCAGGTTCACTATGTTTTTTCGTTCAAAATCATGGTAGATTAGCAAACCTATACATTTTTGGAAACGTTATTACATGGAAAATCTGAAAATCAATGTTTACATTTGCCAATTCCGACCAATTCGATTCGACCAATTCGACCAATCGACCAATTCCATTCGACCAATTCGACCAATTCGATCGATTCGATTCGATTCATCGAATTCGATTCGATCGACCATTCGACCAATTCGATTTGCCAATCAATTTGACCGACCTTTGCTTGTGTGGAACGGACTGTGAAAACGATGCGAACTATATTGTCGGATACGACACACAGGACAGTGATGACGAACTCTAAATGGCATATTCTGTAATCGTGTATGTTTGATGCCATTGACTGCCTGTGTATATTTTGTCATTGACTGCCTGTGTAGATGTGAAGTTATACTGACTGCATGTGTATATATGATTTTGCTGACTGCCTGTGTATGTTTGGTGATATGAATTATTGTGACACATTTTGATGTTATTAACTGCCTGTACAAAATGATAACATGTATTTGATTATGCAACTTATCGCGAATATAAAGACAGTATTTTGCAATTCAAAACCTTTGATTCGTGTCTTACCATTCCCCATAGCACTAATTTGATACTTTCATTGGAATCCTTGTCCCTGAAAATATAGGTTTAGTATATTTGAAAAAGTTTTTAGGGTAATTAGAGGCAGAAATAGAACAAAATATGTATTTTACAGTGGCCATTTTGAAAATCCAAAATGGCCGCCATACAGGTATCTCTCCAAATGTAAACATTGATTTTTAGTTTCCTTATGTTATAACCTTTCCAAAAATGTATAGGTTTGCTAATCTACCATGATTTTGAACGAAATATAATTTATTGACATAGTGAACCTGACTAAGAGCTTAGAGACAGGATTGTGTCGAGGCACAGATCTGGGAAGCCTACAAAAAAATTCTGCTGCATTGAAGGTTCCCAAGAGCACAGTGGCCTCCATAATTCTTAAATGGAAGAAGTTTGGAACAACCAGGACTCTTCCGAGAGCTGGCCGCCCGGCCAAAATGAGAAATCGGGGGAGAAGGGCCTTGGTAAGAGAGGTGACCAAGAACCCGATGGTCACTCTGGCTGAGCTCCAGAGATCCTGTGTGGAGATGTGAGAAACTTCCAGAAGGACAACCATCACTGCAACACTCCACCAATCTGGGCTTTAAGGCAGAATGGCCAGACGGAAGCCTCTCCTCAGTGAAAGACACATGAAAGCCCGCTTGGAGTTTGCAAAAAAGCACCTAAAGGACTCTCAGACTGTGAGAAACAAGATTATGTGGTCTGATGAAACCAAGATTTAACTGTTTGGCTTCCGTCATGGTTTGGTTTTTGCTCTGATATGCAGTCAGCTGTGAGACCTTATATAGACAGGTGTGTGCCTTTCCAAATCATGTCCAATCAATTGAATTTACCACAGGTGGACTCCAATCAAGGTGTAGAAACATCTCAAAGATGATCAAGAGAAATGGGAGGCACCTGAGCTAAATTTCAAGTGTCATAGCAAAGGGTATGAATACTTATGTCAATGTGATATTTTAGTTTTTTCTTTTTAATAAATTTGCAAAACTTTCTAAAATCCTCTTTTCTCTTTGTCATTATGGGGTATTGAGTGTAGATTGATGAGGGAAAAAATGAATTTAAACGATTTCAGCATAAGGCTGCAACATAACAAAATGTGAAAAAAGTGAAGGGGTCTGAATACTTTCTGAATGCACTGTACATCTATCTATCTCCATGTCACTGTGTGTGTGTCTCTGTCTCTGTGTCTGTCTCTCTCTCTCTTTCTCTGTCTGTCTCTTTATCTCTCTCTCGTCCCCTGCTGGCCATTGGTGCGCTGGTTGTACTGTCATGGCGTCTGCGGCTATGTTCTGTGGCTATCTACCTATCTCTCAGTGTATCGAGCTATCTCTCAGTGTACCTACCTATCTTTGTATATATCTAGCTATCTGTCAGTGTACCTACCTATCTCTGTATCTATCTATCTCTATATCTCTATATCTCTCTCTCTTCTCTCTCTTCTCTGTCTCTCTCACCCCCTGCTGGCCGTTAGCGCGCTGGTTGTACTGTCATGGCGTCTGCTTGTGGAGGCCTGTGAGTGCTCTGTGGTATTGCTCCTCACTCCCTCCCCCCCCCCCACCCCCCCCCACCCCCCCCCCCCCCTCGGCCCTCTGCGTCCCCGTTTATGGAGTTTCCCCATATATGTTGAGACGGTAGAGAGAGCGGGAGAATACAGGGTGATTATAAGGGTTCGTCGTTTTTGGGTGTCACCCTCTCGGTTTTTGCTTTTTCATCTTAAACCTTTATTTCCATTTTTTTTCCTTTCGTTTATCTTTCTTTTAGTTTGTTTTGCTGCCCCCCCCCCCCCTTTCCCGAAGTTAGGGAAATCGGGGCAGATCGTTTACTTCCCTCTCCCGGAGCTCGGGTAGGGAAGATTCTCTTATATATTGACTCTCCCCGAGTCGGGGAGAGGTTGTAAGTGCAGCTGCACTGTCTCGATTTACGGCTTTTCAGAGCCTGACCTGTAAGAACGGGTTCTTTTGTGTACCTTCGGAACGTGAGGATAGTGTCGAGGATGTCGTTCTCGCAGCCGGTCGTGTTGTTGGGATCGACAAGGTTGTTGCCGCTTCGCGGATGAACAAGCGGATTGTAATATTGTTTTTTGCTCGACGCAGATTGTGTCCCTCAAATTGTTGAGCAGGGTTTGACAATTAATCCACATTTATTTTTATGGTTTCCCCACTTGATAGCCCAGCAATAAAAGTCGTGATATCCAATTGCCCCCATTTGTATCCGACGATGTATTATTTAAAGAGTTATCCCGATATGGTACCATCGTGTCTCATCTCCACGATTCCTTTTGGGTCACGGAACAACGATTTAAGACTCGTGGTCTCATTCCGTCCGGCGTCAAGTGTTTATGATTTTAAAAGATTCCCAGAAGGATTTAAACCTCATCGTCAAATTAAAACATCAACAGAATGAATATACACTTTACGTGTCCACCAATGTTTTAAAATGTTTTGGTTGCGGACAATTCGGGCATGTTAAGCATGACTGTCCCCGGAAAGAGAACTCTCCTCAAGTACAATCCCCCCTCAGTATCGGGAATAAGCAAGACCTCCACCTTCCCACCGCCGATTCAAGCCTTCCCGCCACCGACCCAAGCCTTCCCGCCACCGACCCAAGCCTTCCCGCCACCGACCCAAGCCTTCCCGCCACCGACCCAAGCCTTCCCGCCACCGACCCAAGCCTTCCCGCAACCGACCCAAGCCTTCCCGCAACCGACCCAAGCCTTCCCGCAACCGACCCAAGCCTTCCCGCCACCGGCCCAAGCCTTCCCGCCACCGGCCCAAGCCTTCCCGCCACCGGCCCAAGCCTTCCCGCCACCGGCCCAAGCCTTCCCGCCACCGGCCCAAGCCTTCCCGCCACCGGCCCAAGCCTTCCCGCAACCGGCCCAAGCCTTCCCGCAACCGGCCCAAGCCTTCCCGCAACCGGCCCAAGCCTTCCCGCAACCGGCCCAAGCCTTCCCGCAACCGGCCCAAGCCTTCCCGCAACCGGCCCAAGCCTTCCCGCCACCGGCCCAAGCCTTCCCGCCACCGGCCCAAGCCTTCCCGCCACCGGCCCAAGCCTTCCCGCCACCGGCCCAAGCCTTCCCGCCACCGGCCCAAGCCTTCCCGCCACCGACCCAAGCCTTCCCGCCACCGACCCAAGCCTTCCCGCCACCGACCCAAGCCTTCCCGCCACCGACCCAAGCCTTCCCGCCACCGACCCAAGCCTTCCCGCCACCGACCCAAGCCTTCCCGCCACCGACCCAAGCCTTCCCGCCACCGACCCAAGCCTTCCCGCCACCGACCCAAGCCTTCCCGCCACCGACCCAAGCCTTCCCGCCACCGACCCAAGCCTTCCCGCCACCGACCCAAGCCTTCCCGCCACCGACCCAAGCCTTCCCGCCACCGACCCAAGCCTTCCCGCCACCGACCCAAGCCTTCCCGCCACCGACCCAAGCCTTCCCGCCACCGACCCAAGCCTTCCCGCCACCGACCCAAGCCTTCCCGCCACCGACCCAAGCCTTCCCACCACCGATCCAAACTTTCCCACCACCGATCCAAACGTTCCCACCACCGATCCAAATCTTCCTACCACCGATCCAAAACATCCCCGCCATAAATCCCTCCCCTCCCTTTGAAACGGGGGACATTCCCCCCACTGCAGGAACTAGTTGCAGCCATCCCTTGTCAATAATACACCTCACCCCCCAGGCCACAGCGTTAAATCACAGCTTGCCTCCTGCTACAACTGATCCTATCTCTCCCTCCAAGGTAGCCGATGGAAATCCTCCTCCTATGATTACGTCCTCCCTCCCCTCTCCCCCCCAATCACCTGCAAACTCTCCCCACTAAGCAGGACGAGTTTCAATTAGTTCGCCCAAAAGGAAAAAGACATTTGCCAGCAACAGATGAAAACGGTCAACTTTTTTTTTTAAACCCACAACTGAAAACCAACAGCCCTTTCCCCTTGCCCCAGATTTGTCCCTAGTCACGGAAAATCGTTTCTCTGTTTGGAGGACATAGATGTGGATGAATTCTCACCCTTGCCTACTGACCCAGAAACTGATATGGCTGAGCCGCAAAAATTAGTACCCCCTCTCCCCCAAAGATGGCTGATTCCTCTGCCTCCCCATCCCCTCCCTCGATGGACTATGTCCCATCCGATAATGTGGAGGGATGTGATGATGTTGAGGAAGTAAATTATGAAAACCAGTATGACACAACATCTGAGCCATCTGATATAGATGACTCTATTAGTGAATGTAGTGGCTTTAAAGAAGAAGGAACCCCTCCAATCCCTCCCTCTGATATAAAAGGGTTTCTTCACGGCACATTCCGTAAAAGGAATGTTGTCATAGGAACCTTTTTTCCAGACCTAGCTGATTTTATACATTCCGATAAATTGATGATAAAACGGCCCAATGATTTTAATTTCAGCTCCTCCCAACGTCACAGGTTAAAGAAGTGTATACAAAAAGCTAGGAATGAACTGCTATCAAAAAATTGAATGGTTGTCACTCCTCCTTGTGTTTGTAATGAGATTCTCGATTTGTAGCTTGAATATTAACGGAGGATGTAGCTCCGTCCGTAAAGTTCAAGTAAAAAATGTTTTATTACAGAAGAAAGTTGACATTGCCCTTTTACAAGAGACCTATGCCAGCGACTGCTGTGTCGCAGAGTGGTGTAGGCACTTCCCTGGCCTTTCCTTTTTTAGTAACAGTGACTCCCGTAAAGGCTGTATAGCAATAATTCTTAGCCCTTCCTTTTCCCCTTCATTGCTTAAATTTTGCGAAATACCAAAGGGATCTCTCGCATCCCAAAATTCCACTACTGTGGAAAATTTTATACTATTTTTAATATCTATGCCCCAAGTATGCCTGTAGCTCGGCGAGATTTTAAAAATAATCTTGGGACACACCTAACTTCCCTCGACAGCCAAAAGGCCCTAAAAGACCAAGACAATCATATTTGTATTGGTGGAGATTTTAATTGCACCCTCCAACCCCAGCTCGACAGGAACAGTGCAGAGCCCCATCCTGCCCTCCACAACCCTCCTCACCAAATTTTTTAAACAAATGAATTTCACAGATATATGGTGGTTACAGCACCCATCAATCAGGCAATACACATGGTGTCAATGCATTCGGAATAATATTGTACTCGCTCGCTTGGACAAGTTTAATGTTAATCCTCCACTTGAACGCCTTGTTCTGTCATCCCAAATTTGCCCATCAGGATTCTCGGATCACAGCGCAACATTTCTCAAAATTTCTGCCCCTTGCCCGAAACACGAGTGCTTTTTGGAAATTTAATAATAATTTACTTGATGATAGTACCTTTAAAGATTTTTTCCCTGAAATTTGGAATATCCTGGTTGCCTCCCAAGGGAATTACCCAAACCTCAGACAATGGTGGGATAATGCCAAAATGCACATCAGACTTTTCTGTCAGCAATATCATGCGTATGGTGTTCAAGACGAAAAAAAAACCACAACCTTACTTGAAGACAAAATCCTGAAATTACAGGAACAGCTCCATGGAACTACAAGTGTGGGCTACCAGGAAACGAGGCAGCAAATTCATGGAAAAACGGCCTTGCTGAATTCCATATCTGAAAGGCGAGCACAAAATGCTTTTTTATGCCTGAAGATGAGATACATACACGACCTTGATGCTCCAACCAAATTCTTCTTCAGCCTTAAAAGGGGGGCCTCTTCTTCAGTAATTACACGCTTGCTACATGATGGGGGAACTCCTTTATGAAAATGGCACAAGCAGGGAATGTGCCCGGAATCATTTTAAGCAACGGTTTATGTGGCACATTAACCATGAGGCAATATCTGAACTTATTTTTAATCTTCCAACATTAGCAGAGGATCAGAAGCAGCAGTTGGAGGCTCCTCTTAATTTACCTGAGCTCACCGCTGCCTTGAAGGCCTTGGAACCTGATAAAGGCCCTGGAGCTTACCAACTTCCTCCACTTTTGTAGCTAACGCGTGGCTCTCAACGGGATTCAATAATCTACTTTCCTTGTCAAGGCTGGAGTGCCACAAGGTAGTGTCTTTGGTCTAATCCTATTCCCAATCTTCTTCAGCGATCTTTCTAACTCTCTGAAAAATCTATATATATAAAACACAGTGTGTGTGTGTGTGTGTGTGTGTGTGTGTGTGTGTGTGTGTGTGTGTGTGTGTGTGTGTGTGTGTGTGTGTGTGTGTGTGTGTGTGTGTGTGTGTGTGTGTGTGTGTAATGTTACCGATGGACTCCTAAACGGAGAGGCTCACGTGCTTGATATTTGGCATAGACATGGCCATTGAGCCTGGGAAGAACATGGCCAACCTAAAAAACAATTATTTCATAATATTTTTTTACCATATTTTTACCTCAGCACATTTCAGCGAGGAATATAATACACGGAATCTGAGCCGGTGGCAGAGCAGCGCGCTGATTCGCTCAGAGCGATCACGTGATGTTCCTTGCCACCATAAACTCACAGCAAGTAGCATAGATTTTAGCATGATTAGCATTTCCCCTCCCCCTCCCCTCCCCCGCCCGGCAATGCCGGGTACTTCTGCTAGTCCTATATATCTCTTTGCTGATGACTCCGCCATCTGTGGTAGCATCCGTCATCCTTCAGATAGGCAGGTAGCAGCCTTGCAAACCTTGAGAGAATCAAGATTTGGTTAAAAACTTGAACTATGTCTTTCAACCCTGACAAATCTCACATTCTCACTCGGTCTCGGTGAAAAAACTGTTTGGTGAACCCTCCCATATACTTCCTTAACAATCCTCTTGAAAAGGTTTAGTCACTCAAACTTTTAGGCCTCACCATCAGCAATGATCTCTCTTGGACAAACCATACACACCAATACACCGGTTTATGTCTCCCTTTTTTATGTCATTTCGTAAATACATCATCACGATATTAATACCATTTCTTGATATTCGTCTCAACTCACATTTACATCGTTTTAAAGCAATAGTCAATTTTAAAGCAATTTTATTCTCGAGTGTTTTCAGAACATCCAAGATTGATAAAAAAAGAACAAACACATGCATATAGAAAAAAAAAATCTTGCCCACTTACCCACAATCTGCTTCTGTACTTTGTTTGATGGTTTTACCAAGACAAAGTTTAGCTTCTTAGAGATGTTCTCTGAATCACCCAATTCCAAATGGACTTTCACTGACCCACTGCAGAAAAAGCATATCGGTGAAAAGATGGGAAGAAACATGCAAGTACAAAAATATATAGTTATAATACGAGGAGAGCCAGTCAATAAGTAACCTTAAAATGGCGATGTAAATTTGAGAATGTAATGTGTGTAGTTGTAGACGACATATGTTATATCTATGGGTAAGAGTCATGTTTTTCCTGTTTTAGATCTGGCAACATTGAGCGTATGACATCAGTAGAGCAGTTCCAAGATGGCGGCTCACTTAGAAGCATGCGACAGGGAGGGGCAATGTTCTGGCATCCATTTATTGGGACGTGAGGGTGTCAATCCCAGTGGAATCCATCGCAGAATGAAGATGCAATATGGTGACGCATGTTTATCGCTGCAGCAGGTGTACGACTGGGACAGGAAGTTTAAAAGTGGAGTGTCCAGTGTGGCAGACGCTGCTCGCTCGAGCCGGCCTCACACAGCCGACACACCAGAAATGGTTGCAGGAGTTGAGTGTGTGCCAAGGGAAAACCGTCAATTTACGCTGGATGAAGTGGTCTCCGAATTGAACATTAGTCATGGTTCAGCACACCATATCATTCACAATGTGCTGGGGTTCCACAAAGTGTCTGCAAGGTGGGTGCCTCGACAACTCACACCCAAACTGAAAGAACGGCGAGTAGACACATTTGAAAAACTTATACGACGTTACAAAACAGAAGGTGCCGCTTTCTTGCAGCGCGTAGTGACTGGGGATGAAATCTGGGTCCACTACTTTCAGCCAGAAACGAAGAGGGCAAGCAAAGAGTGGCGTCATTCAACTTCACCGAAGCCCAAAAAATTGCACACACAGCCGTACTCAGTACTATTGCACAAACACCTTTCTAACACCAATAACACAAAGGGTGCGATCACCAGCGGGTGAGCAATGCTGCAGAGTGAGGCAGGAACTAATATTTAACCAAAGTGTTCATACTCTTAGCAAAATACATCAATCAATTTTTAACTTGAGAAAGCATACAAAAGAATATTGTCGTGTCACCGGGGTTAAGACCCCAAGAAGACGAATGACCAAAACGAGCTTTACTCCGAGGCGTATACCCAACTTGGTGGTATTATCTTTTCGCGTGTGAAAAGGTTGGAGGCCTTATCTGATCGGAACACATGCAGGGTTAATCCGAACCCACAAACACGAAGACAGGACAGCAAAATCGACGATACAAGAAAAGTAAGATTCAACAAATAATGATTTAATCAAAATAAATGCAAGTAACAATGAAAGGTGAGGTAAAAACTAAAATTCCGAATTGAGATGTCTCCAATCAGACTCGTATATAAACAAGGGGAAAACAAAAGTAAAAGAAAATAAATTGGCGTTTATAGTGCCAGCACTTAGCGTTGTTGTTCAAGCAAGGCCGTTGAATGCAGTCGGCAGCACAAATGGGCCAGCAGCCACGTGCAGGAAAGATGCACACGATGGCACAAAGCTCCTCTCCGTCTCGCCACGGACGTGAAGGGATTGCGTGTGGCCAGTCCTCTCCCGCTCGTCTGATTCCGACCAAGAGCTCCGGAACATCTCCGCAGACGCACACGAGGCCAAAAAGCGACTGTTTTGCTCGCGTGACCGAGGCAAGAGAATTAGCAAGGGCAAGACGTCTTCCTCTTCCTCCTCCCTCCACTATCCAAAGCTTCACGAACGGACACGGCCTGAGACGCAGCCGTTTGCCAGTGTGACCAAGACAAAAGGAAAGAGCTAGCAAAGCGATCGTCCCTCACGCGAAGCCAGCACAAGAAGAGAGAGCAAGATAGCACGACCGCGTCCTTTTCCCTTCACTCTCGAATGTTCCACGATAACGTCACACTCTGTCCATTCACCGAACTCTACTCAATCATGAAGGCCGGGGCCTGGCCTCCCCGTTACGAGTCGTCGGGGGTGGAGGCCAATCTCCGTTCGGGAATTTTCGGACGATGTCGTTCACCGCGAGGCGGGACTTGCGTGCCGATTGGCAAATGTGCTGGGTGTTGGTTAGCCCTGGCGGCGTTGTGAGCAAATGCGTCTATTTACAGTGCGATCGTTGTCGTTGTAATGGCGGCCCTTTTTGATGCAATAACAACGAAGGGAAAAAATCACAGGGCAATTACACACTGGGGCTTATCCTTAAGTCCTACCTAAGTAGCATAGCTCCACCCCTCGCATGGAGACACATATACGATCTTACCCTGACAGTCGGCCGAACTTAATTTACATCGAGGTGGCTTCTTCTTCTTTTTCGCGCCACTCAGAGCATTCTAAACCTACATGTTCTGAACTTCATGAAGGTATTTCATCCATACCCCAAAGAACATAACAATTCAGCATCCACAAGCAAAGACGAGCAGATTGGACATGACTTAATGTCACCTGTAAAGGATGACATGCTTAATAATGAAATGCTTTGCTTGCAAAGCATCAACATAATAGTTCATCGGATTCAAAAGCTGAACAAAATAACTTTTTTAATAAGCAAAATTATCTAATGGGATAAGCAAAATTTGTTGATTTATTTTCATGGAAAAAACATTTTTTGGTTTGGTGGCATAAACTAACAAGAGGAAAAATATTTTTGTGCAAAATCAAGTTTAATTCATGACTTAAAGGTTTATAGTGTTTTGTTTGCATCTTAAGATGTACCAATGTAAGCATATCCATCCATGCATCTGCTTCCGTTTTTATTATTTTTAATTTCTCGCATGTGTACAAACGAACGACTGAGCATATACACCACATGCGCAACAAAAGTGAGTATAATTCAAGATTGCATGAAGAACAAGAAAGAGCAATTCGAGATTGCAGACCCTCGCCAGGACATGTTTTTGTGGTTTTTCAGGCTTTTGTGTTAAAACAAATATGGCGGCCAAACCACAGAAGCCAATTTATCCATAGATGACGCTCAATAAATTTCATCTTGATCGGATGAAGTTTTGTACTTGTCCAATTATGACGTCATAATGGAGAAACCTATGACATCATCATTAACATATGTTATTCCCCATGGAGAGTTCTTTACAATGAGCCATGTCTCATTTTTTCCTATGCAGCGCTTTTGGAGATATAGAGGTGCAAAGTTTTTCTGTTTTTCCAAGATGGCGCCCGTACCACGTGACCTATGACGTCATAATTACAATAAAAAAATTATGGAGGAGGAGGTGCACCGATGGTGAAAATGTCCTGTCAATCGGACCAACGGTTGCAGAGAAAATCATATTTATTCTGTGCGGACAAAACAGACAGACAGACAAACAGACTCAAATGCAATACCCTCTCCACTGGCAAGAGTAAATAAGGAACAGGGTAAATGTTAAAGAAACAACATGTGACATCTTACGGTTTCAAAGATGACTTTCCAAGGTGAGAAAGGAAGGACAATGAGCAGTCTGTTGGCTCTTCATCCAACTCGTCATCAAATTTCACCTCTCGAGCCCCATTTTCATCTTTTACTCTTTTGCTTTGTTTTTTCTGACATATTTCCTCCACTTCATCTTCAGGAGATTGCTCAATACCTTCAGTACCATTCCCATTCCTTGCAAACTCTGATGGTGCATCATCCTCAGCTTAAAAAGACAGCAGATAGAACAGAATATCATGAAGGTTAATTTTAAAGCACATCAAATGTTTTTCACTGTATTAAAATCTCTCCGAGTTATTATTGAAGGTGTATTTTATTTTATTTTATTTGTGAAGCAATCAATCCCTTTAACAAGTTGATTATCTTGGGCTCAAAAAGTGCATGAAATTTGCTCAATTGAATTAAGTTATTCAAAAACCTGAAAATTATTTTTTTGGTTGAAAAATCATAATTAAATAAAGAAACAAATTTGTATTTGTTGAGCCAATATGCTCCACACCTTGCATATACAGTTGCTACTCAAGAAATAACCATAATTTTCATGGTTATAAAATGCAGACACTGGAATCTTTCTTTGGTGGGAGAAAGCAGAAGAATTAAAAAAAAAAAAAAAAAAAAATGCTCCAACCCCAAACAACGACAGATTCTGGCAATGAAATAGTGATTTATCATTTCTAATTTTTGACCATATTAGATAGTGAGCAATGGATTCTGTATTATTTTGACGAGCAACGGTACCCGCCCTAAGGGCGGGGCTTCAATTGGGAGGCGCAAATGATTATTTAAACGATTTATATAAACATCCGTAAAATATCACACGCAAATCATAAAAATCTAAACAGTATTTTTAGAACTTCAATTTTTTTTAAACCACATCACTGTTCATATCGGTAAATATTATTCCATCGTGTTTCAAATTGTGATATCAACTGTACACTTTTCTTCAGGAAAAAAAATGGAATGATTTTGTACCTCTTCTTCAGCTTAGAACTTCAGGATAGACGACATTGCTGATAAAAGTCCCTTTTCTCTCTTTGAAGTTCTTGGCAAACTTTTTTATATTGTCACTGCTGCCAACGCGACGCCATGGCATTATTCATTACATTCATTCATTTAATGATCATTAAACATTATTCTTACGCTCATTAAACATTCATTAAACGATTACGAAAATAAAAACGAAAAACATTACGAAATTACGTTCACACCGTCATGTCAAACACTACCGTGAACACGTGAACCACATTTCAAATCTGGCCTCCAAAGCCAGTTGCCGACTGGGCATCCTCCATCGTGCGAAGTCCTTCCTTGGCACACCTGAGCTCCTCACCACATACAAGGCTTTCATCCGCAGCTCAATGGAATACTGTTCCCCCCTCTGGGCTGGTGCTCCTGCCTCAAACCTAGCTCGGCTTCACGCTGTTGAGGCCAAAGCTTTCAGAATCATTGGAATCTCCTGCGATGAAGTTAACTCCGAGGGCCTTTCACTCACACCGCAGGCAGGTTGGTGGTCTTTCTGTCTTCTACCGACTCCTCTCCGGCCTTGCTCCCGCAGCTCTCTCTGTGCTCTGTCCCCCCAATATTCCTTCAGGTCGCACAAGATCTGCTTGCAACCCTCTTATGGTTAAACTGCCAAAATCAAGACTCTCTGCGACAGAGATATAAAACACATGGACACTGCTAGAACTTCCAGGATTTGAATTAACGGGGGTAGAAGAGATCAAAGTTTTGGTTCGGGGAAGACAAGAGATGGTGGTGAACAGCTGTTTTAAAGACCTGGAGGGAGGGGAGTGGGATTGAAGAGAGTGGGGGAGTTTGTTCCAGAGGTGGGAGTAAAGAGGAATGAAGGAGTGAAGGTGAGCAGAGTCTTGATTTTAGCAATTTCACCAGAAGAGGGTTACTGGCACATCTTGTGCGACCTGTAGGAATATTTAGGGGACAGAGCACAGATAGAGCTGGGGGAGCAAGGCCAGATAGGAGTCGGTAGAAGACAGAAAGACCACCTACCTGCCTGCGGTAAGCGAGTGAAAGGCCCTCGGAGTTAGCTTCATTGCGGGAGATTCCAATGATTCTGAAAGCTTTGGTTTCAACAGCGTGAAGATGAGCCAGGTGTGAGGCATATGGTGAGAATATGGGACCGAATTGTTATGCGACCTTTTGGCCGAATATGGAAACTGTGATTCAGACTGATTTCGGAGAGTTCTTTGGAGTTTTTTTTGGAGAGCACACCCCAAAACGTTGCATTCTCAGATCTGGTGAGAGATTCAATCCTGAATGCATTTCAGCAACTGTGAAGCATGGAATCATGGTCTGCTGGAATCATGGTCTGGGATGCATTTTTGTCTGCTGGTCTTAGTGAGCTGATAAGGTGTGAACAGTCAATTACTGCCAAGAAATACCAGAAAGTATTGGAGAAAGGATTGCTTCCCAGCCTCCAAAAGTTATTTCCTGGAGAGAAAAGCAAAGAAGACATTTTTCAACAAGATAATGCTCCTGCCTGTACTGGAAAAGCCACCAAAAAGTGCTTGGAGAAAAAGTCGCTGAAACTTATGGTCTGGCTTGGTCAGAGTCCTGATTTGAAAATATTCAGCACAAACTTATTTGAAGGAAATTTGCAACTTCTGATTAACTTTGGAAAGCTGTCAAACATAAATGGGACAATATTGAAATTTCTCAGTGCATGAAGCTTTGTGAAAAGTTTGACCATAAGACTGGATTATTTAAAGAAAGCTAGGGACAAGCTTTTCCATACTGATTTGTACAGTTATTTCTGCATGTTCCAGTGTTTTGGTGGTTTTTTAATGTATGGTAAAATGGTTATGACAAAAAATGTTTAAAAAATTGACTTGGCTCTTTTGTTTTGCCCCAGAGTATATACCTATACATCCGTGATACATTAGTGCCGTATTAATACGTACAACAACCTCACATTATAAGTCTTCATTTTAAAAATCTAGCCAAAAACTGAATCAGTGGAGAATGGAAAGGAACAACAATCCAAAACTTACCGGGTGATACATATCCATAGTTGGACAGATAAGTAGAGAGTTGTTTTGAAATATTGTTCGGAATAACAATGCATTCTCTCCCAACTCTTACTAGTTCTTCAGTAGCTTTTACTTCCTCTCTCATTCTTTCAACTTCACATTTTACTTCCTTCTGGAAAAACAATAAAAGACAAAAGACAAATGACAAACCACTATGAAAAGAAAGTCAGTCAAGCTACTATTTTGGTTGCAGTGGCCATCTACTTACGATGTACACAAGAATTATGCAATTTTGATCCCGACCGCTTGACCCAGCCATCCTTCCGATCATGTGTACCCCTTTAACCGATGAGGGGAGTCCGAAGGTTTTTCCCTCATCCATGAAGGAATGGTTCAGCATGTGCAAAACACAGCAAAGACATGAGTCTATTTATTTGTAGTTTCCAGCCGCTGTCACGCATTTTCACAGTGATACAATTGGAATAGAAGTCATGTGTTTTTGCTCTGAAAATTTTAGTAAAGCGAGAAATTTTTTGACTCCCCGCCTGTACCGACTCCATCCTACCCTCAACACATCCACTCCAATATCATCCCACACCTGCATCTTCCATTCTCTACTCTGGCTTCCTCTCTTTCTCAATTCCGGTTTTCTAAACTTAACACCTTAGTGAGGCAAACCAACTTAACACTCTCTCATCGGTGAAACTACTGAAGTGTAAAAAAAGTTTAAAAAAAATAAAATAAAAGGAAGACTACTCCTTTGTAGGGGCTTTCTCCCCTGTAAATTTTTGAAAAATGTCAAAATATGCATTTTGGGGGTGAGCTTGTCCAAATTGTAACAAAAAAACCTATGCAAATTTTAAAAAATGAAATTTGGGGGACTTTTTAAAATTTCACCTGCACATCCATTGCTGGGAAGATTATTTTCAGTTAGTACAGCATTTTACTATCATAAAATAAATGAATATTGAATACCACATGCCTTTCTAGGACTTTTGATACACTGTCACGCAGTGGCTCCATTGGTCCAAATTTTAACATTGGTCTTCACGGCCATGTAGCATAACTGTCTGCTGTACTGATTGACCATTAGCTTACCATTCACCAAGCACAGATATGCTTGGGCCAGGGCAGGGATAATACGTCCATCATTATTATTGTCAAATTCTGTTACTCTTATATTTTTATTGTTGTTAATATCTATATAATAATAGCGTAAGGACTCGACTTTGTTATCCCTTTTACGCCGCACCCAGTGACCCGATGCCCACGGCACTAATGGATTTACGATCTACGAACCGCGCTCTTTGTTTATCACGTACAGCCATACTCGAAAAATCTGAATTAGTCGACGTTGGGGCCCAATAGCATCCGATTAACTGCCGATACGACGCCATCTTACGACGCCATCGTATTGGCGTCTGCTGGGCGAAGGCGAAGCAAGCCGTCCGCTGATTGGACAGTCGAAGGCGACAGCAAGCCGTCCACTGAGTGGACAATCCCAGAGTGGTGCTATGCCGATTCCTATTACGAATCCATTCATTTTTCAAAAGTATATCGTAGCATTGTCATTGAAGTAGATTGCAATAAATACGTTGTTCATATACGCACTCTTCATTCTCATCTTTCTTCCTAACTCTTACTCGGACAAGCAAATCCCCTATGCCATCCATAATGGTACACTCTATCCATACACCACATCCTCCCTTCCGTGGATGTTCCACGGGTTTCGGCTAGTTATTAATATTCATTAATAAATACTTTGTTACAATGTTATCAATGTTTTTGTTATTTGTTTTGTAATTATAATGCTATGCCATTGAATGACCTATTAAACTGCTCCATACACCTTAACATGGCACTCGTTTAAAGCATAGGAATTCTTTCTGATTATTTTTAGTTAATGATCAACTCAGGAGATCATGATCATTTTGGTGCATCACATTCCACATCAGAAAGCTCCAGTAGCACTCCACAAAAAACATACCTAACACACGCACACACACATGCGCTATGATATCTAGATAAAGATAGAATAGAAGAGATTACATCTTGGGCAATTCAACTATTGGCAAGAGACATTACAGCAAGGGAAGCTAAGTGCTCGCTTGAAGGCGAAGACGGGGATGGCCGGGATTTTACCGAGATGGCCCGATAGGAAGTTTTGGCTGTGCAACAACATAGGGGACCAAATCCCAACATAGAGCCGAACCAAAGGCGGCAAAGAGTGTGGCAAAAGTAAAGAATGAAGGTGTCCACCTGAAAGAGGGGGCGAGACCAGTTCAGAGACAAGGACCAGGTGACTCAGGTACAGTCGAAGGACAGTAGAAAAGGAAGATGGTGATGGGCGGAGAGACAAGAGAGAGTAGCAGATGAGAAAGAGCACTGGTAGAGGAGTAACCAACAAAATAGAAGAGATAAAATTGATAAAACACAGATAGACCAAAGCTTCGTCACATAGAAAACAATAAATGGATAAAAATCTTCGTGAGGCAAACCAACCAATCAATGAGAAAAATGATTTCAAAATCATCCACCTTGAAGGAAATCAATGTGGTGTGTTTGGCAGTGGAACGATTCATTCAAGAAAGAGTAATGGGCAAACAACACCAGAAGAAGAGAAAACCAGGCCCACACCGACCAATGGCGAACAAGACAAACATAGAGACCAAATTTCACTATGGAGACAGAGATGAGAGACACAAAGAGAGCAACTGCAGAATGACGTAGGACAAATACAGCAGTTTAGGAAAGGAAACAGACAGCCAAAACTAAAATCGAGAATCCAAAGAATAAAAAACAAATACAAAATCGAAGCCAAAGACCTCGAGTGCTTGGGTGCTGAGAAAACTCAAAATAGAAATGATAGCAAGGAAGATTTAAAACTATGAAGAAGGAAACAACAGGAGAAAACAAAACCACATGTTTGAGAGTAACCCGAGGAGACTTGACCGCAAATTGGGGAAACAAAAGCAGAATGTGTCAACTCCCCCTGAAAAAGAAAAGCTGGGAAAATTCTGGAAAGGAGTTTTTGAAGATCAAAAAGAACATAATGTCGCGCAACCACCGAAATTAATATCTGGCGGTCGCGGATAGCCAATCACGAGGCTTTAACTCCTAGGCGGAAGCTCAATAGCGGATTCCAAAATCTAATCGAAGCGCGCAGAATGGAGGGAAACAGCGCAAGTCCCCGCAGCCTTATCTATCAAATCAATCAGGAAACTGCGTTCAGGTATATACAGAAAATAATACAACGATTTATTAACGGTTCCGAGAACAAAGAAATGTGATGCTCTAAACCCCCGATATGGAGTACTCCCACTAGACAGAGTTATTAAACAAACCACAGGGCAGATGACGAAATGAACAAAGAGGGTGTGTGTGTGTGCGTTCTTAGCTTTGCTTGCTCGGGAGCGTGGCGTGGAGATAGTGCAGGCCTCGGACAGCTAGGCCCTGAGACGTGGGCGGGAGGGGTCTCCCCAACGCGACTCGCTCGCCGGCCCCAGTCCTCTCGCACCGCAACTCTCAAACGCTCGCCCCGTCCAAAGGACCACGGTTTCTGGGGCTGTCGTCTCTGCCCGGCGCTTTGGAGATCGTGAGTGGTTGGCGATGGTACGCACGAGGCCACGAATACGGCCACCAACGGGGCGAACCTCGGCACAACAGCCGCCCACGCAAGCACGCGATCCGATCGCAGGGAAGATGGAGGGAACGAAGGCAGGAAGGAACGAGAGGGGAAAATGTCCAGTGCACTCTATCACGACTGAATTCTCTCAGCTCCCCCAAATGGCGTCTGCTCTGCCTCGTGTCCAACTCCGAACTCTTCTTCTTCTCCTTCGTGTCGTCACTTCCCTCACGTCCCCCGTCCCGCCCTCTCGTGACGTCCATTCGTCCGCCCTCCCCCATGACGTCAAAAGATCCACCCCCTTCTCATCGTGTCTCGGCAGGGTGTGTCTCAGCCTGCCCGTTTTCATGGGTGTTGTTTCATTGATGTGAAAGGGAAGGGAATTAATTAATGTAGGTGCGCTAGGGGCATGAATTCCTACTGTCTAGGTGCGGTGCCAAAAGGGACATTGGATTGACCACAGGGGTGGGAAAACACACAAAGTTACCCTTATCGCCCTGACTACTTAGCACTTCCTGTCCCCGTACAGGAAATACATACGCAATTATCCCGGCATACGCCTACACATACTAACTTAAAGGTACATAGTGGGTTCTAGCTATCGCGACATCCCGAAGCATGTTATCTACTCAGATCTACTCTGCTCTATATATTGCTCTACCAAATTAATAACAATAAGAAGGAAGCAGGATGGATCCCAAACTTGTAAAAGAAGAAGCAATATCTCGAGGAAATGTCCCGAGTGATTATTAATGATGTGGAATTTAGAAAACAACTTCAAAAAATGTCAAACATCAAAAATCAAATGCAATTCCAAATTTCTGGTTAAAATAACTTGATACTTTTCACAATCACTACGCCAGGACATTTCACGAACTGACCCAAGAGGAAAAGGCAGTGGATGAGTGGCTCGTAGAAGGGAACACCTTTCTCATCCCAAAATCGGAGGAAACCAAACTTCCCCACAAATACCAGCTGATAACATGCCGACCAACCACATACAAGCTCCTGACAGGAATAATCACAGAAATTATGTACCATCACCTAACACAGCAAGGAGGTTTAGAGGCAGAGCAAAAGGGATGTTAGAGAAGTTATTATGGAACAATTGACCACCTACTACTGAACAAGGCCACACTTGAAAATTGTAAAATGCGAATAACTAAATTGTCCGCCACCTGGATAGACCACAAAAAAAGTTTTCAACAGTGTCCCACATTTGTGGATGATAAAATGCATGCAAATATACAAATCAATGCCCAATTAATCAAACTGATTGATCAAGCAATATAGCTCTGGAATACCACATTGATATTACAGCATTCATTGATATTACAGGCATTGGATCTTCCAGGGAGAGTCTTTCCCCTCTTTTGTTTTGTCTGGCTCTGGACCCATGAAGTAACTTCATCAATTAACAAGGACAGAGATACACCCTAACAACCAATACAGAAACATCCAAAGAAATAGGAAAGGTGACACATCAAGGTTCCATACCTGGGATGATTTAAAGCTCTTCACACCAAATGATGAAATTTTACCAGAACAAATAAAATTAGTAAAACAGTTCTTTGAGTACATTCAAATGGAATTTGGACGAGACAACTGAGCCAAGTGCACATTTGTACAAGGTAAACCAACAAAAACAGGCAACATAAAAGTGGACCTTCAAACAAAAATACAGCAGTTAGAAAACAACAAAAAAAAAAAACCACCTTTAGAGGCCATTTTTCCCCGCAAAGCGGGGATTGGCCTTTTTCGGGAACCGTGGTTGTTGTTGTTTTTCGGTCCCCTTTTTGAAGCAATGTTTTACGGCCGGATGCCCTTCCTGACGCCAACCCTTTTTGCCGCCTTTAACGACAAACAGGGAATTACCAGTGAACTGGTACTCAATTAGCCGACCTCGGAAGGATGACAGGCTGAGTCAATCCCCCTGGTGTTAATTCAGCGATTGACTGGGATTCGAACCCAGGATCCTAGGATCCTAGTTAGAAAACAAAGCATTATACAAATACCTCAGAGTAGAAATGAGCCACCAAATATGTCACAAACAAATACATAAAACAATTGCTAAAGAATACTGTCCTGTCACCGGCAATTAAGACTGCCAGATGACAAATAGCCAAACGTTTTTTGCTCTCGAGGCGAACTCTCGAATATGGAGGTTTTGAGCGCGCACGAGAGGGAGGCTGCGAGACATTTACCTAAACGGAACACACGGGTTTATACCGAAACCACAACGAATAAACGAGCACGACAAATAAAATGCAACAATAATTAATTTAATGACAATAAACCAAAGAATAAAATTAATGCCGAGGTAAACTAAAATTCTCTACTGTGAGGTACCTCCACGCAGTCTTGAACATGCACACATGGAAAAGATATCAAAATAAAAAGAAATCCCCTTTGGCTGGCCGGAATATCATTGGCCTCAATGAGTTATTTTAGGAGCTTGGCGGCTGTTGAAGCTCAACGTAGCCACTCGCGTGGGAAGCGCTCCAAAAATGGTGACGGCGATGAAGGCGCCAAGGGCGTGAGGCGAAGGCGATTCCCTTTTCTCTCTTCGGTTCCTCCAAGCTCCCGATTGCCCCCTCTCCTACACAGCGCACAAAATCGCTTGGAGCACTGCTCCACTGGAACACCACATAAAAGACACCAAAACTGGCCAGCTTCTTCTCAAGCACCAAAACCCAAAGATGGTGAAGCCTTCTTCTTCAATCTCCTCACCAACGTCTCTAGAAGCTTCTCGATGACGTCACACCAACCAATGGCGAAGCTCTTTTCCAAATCACCCCATGCTCTGCCGACATCCTCTGGGCCGATCATGACCTTCAGGGGGCGTGACCTTTTTCCTTATTAGGTCCATTGGGAGGGTGGGGCTTGCCCTGACCGGCTCTGCCTGGGCTCTTGCCAGCATGGTAAATGTTGTTTAAAGGAGGTTTTCATGGCCGGCCATGGCCATTGGTAATGTTCCCTACAAAAAAAACCTGGTGGAATTACCAATTCTAACCACGCCCTCTTGCATCAACATTTCTCATTAAGATTCACAAGACAAGCTCACAAAGTCAAACAGAAAGAAACTAGAACGGCACTCAGTAGAGCACATACCAACGCCAAATATACTGTTGCGGATCTCCGCGCCGGCCTGTACCCCTTACCAAGGGGGGATTAGTCCCCTTGTCTTTGACTAGCCGACGGGACCCGGGACCTATAACATCTTTCCCGGACAGCGCGAAATAGGGTTTTAGGACTAGGAATTCGCTATTACCTAATTACTCACGCTGCCCAGAAACTAGGAAATAAGCCCCGCCCGAATCACGGGTGTTGGTGGATACGCCGAGCGGTAGCGAACCCGTGACCCGAGCCGTTATCAATGACTAAACCCGATCCAAGCGGTTCTTAATCGTGCCACGCTTACCCAATGATGGAAATCACAGAAACGGTCGAATTTGGAAGAAAGGAAGAACAGAATTTATTTACACAATGTACAAGGGTTCAGCAGAAGAAGACACAGTGCAGTCCTTAAGTACAGTCTTAACTTGTTCCCTGGACAAACGGGCCCGTTCACACTCACACAGGGTTTGCAGACGAACAGGTCGATGGTCCAGGGATGGCGTCCGGGCAGCTCTCCCTCCGGTCCCCGGCTCGCACCGCAAAGTAGATGAAACAGTAGACGGCAGGAGCTCTCCGCGTGTCGTTGGCGCGCACGGGATAATTACGGGGTGAACGGTAGGGTTGGGCTTTGGTGGTTAATCACTCGCGTGGCTGCATGTGTAACAGTTCAATCGGCGCTAACAATGCGCTTCCAAGTCCTCCTCACAACTCCGGGTCAGTCCTTTCGATAGTCCTCGACTCGAGCGCCTGCCTCTCCCTTCTCATAACTCTGGTGGGGGCCTCGCGCAAAGGGTTTTATTGCCCCACCCTTGGAACCCTCTGGAACTCACCAGACGTTCTTCACCACGCCCTATCATGCCATGCCCTCCGAGCCCTGGTTGGCTGGGAGCCCTTACCGTCATCGCCTCCGACGTGCTCCTCGACTCTGCCACACCCCGACCTCGCGCTCCTCCCTCTTTTCAGGCCTACCTCGTGTCACTTGGCTAGTTTCGAACCAACAAAGGGCAGCGGACACTGCTGGCAGCCAAAGCGTAACAAATTGTGGGTAGCCAAAGCGTAACAAACTTGAGGGATGCCAAATGGGGCGCGGGATCGATTATGCCCACTGATGTAATTGGGGGGTGGCGCAAAAATGAAAGGACCTAAGCTCATTTCTTTACACAACGCAGATATTACTAGGGAAATGGCCTACTCTTACACATATTATGACATAACTAATACTCTAAGTGGGCCTACGTGTTGCTTGTGGACTAACTATGGGGGGCAAACCTTTAGCCTTTAATGATGTCATATTTACAATCTCAAAACCGTATCAATACTAAACATACCTTCATGTGCTGCACTTGAGAGAGAAGGTTGTGAATAAAAGACCTTGGACTTGTATCTGTGAACATATGGAAAATAAGAGAAATATCAACAATATTAAGAATGGTACCAAAATATATTTTGAAAATCAATGCCATCGTAACATGCAAACAATCTCTGAAAGTGCCAAAACCAATGTATTTGACAATTATGCAATTGCAGAATAATGCTATAAATTACAGTTCCTAAGCAATTTGACAATTTACTACACTAGGCAGCTCTACTGGAGGACAGTTACAGAACCATAAAAAGCCTGCCTCAAACAGTTAATTTTCATCATCGCATGTGCCCACCCCATGAGATACACGTTGAGAAGTAAATCCATTAATCCTAATTGTGGCAACTATGATTATAAAAAAAATTCTTCAATTTTCAATACTTGTATTGTATACCGGTGATTTTATTAAAGCATTCCAAGAAAGTCAAGTATATTCATTTATGCAAGATTAAAAACAAAAATTGAATCCCATACTTTTTTTTGGAAAATTACAAGGTCACAGCAGTTTTCACTATCAACTGTTTCAGGGAAAAGGAATGGCCAGCCATTGTTCTTTGATCATTACTCATGCTCAACAATGGAAGAGTAGATTATGCATCAAGAATTACAGACAATGCAAGTTCTGATGCATTATTATAATTTTCGGATTTTTTGAAGTTCTGATGCTGTGAAGGTTCACTACAATGAATTGTTTCATTTTAGGGCTATTCATCGCTGAACGAATGTCTTCATTCGCTACAATGAAGGAACCGTCCCCACAACAGTGTCTGGTGATTGCGCAACAGTCACTTCCATGGCGATATGACGTTTTCCCCACCGATTAACTATTTAATGGGGCGATTGTATTTTCAATGAGGCCATTAACTTTTCAGAAAGCTTCCGAATCATTATAACCATCTACTCCACGACCCCCTTGGTATGTTCGTAACTCATGAAAAGATACAAACCAGAGGTTATTTATTTCCACCCCATAGCACGGTATACGTGGAAGCAGAAAAATAAAAAGAATCACAGCTTGACCGATTATGTCATGGAGTAGCCCATGATTCTAACAATACTTGGGTCCATACTAAGTTCCACATCACATCTCCCTTTCGCCAAATTACGCATGATATTTGGAATGTGGAGTACGACTTCACAGATTAATTAATCTACATTGTCTTTTTCTTGACCTCCAACAACTTAGAGGTGGTGAGGGAACATCCCCATTTACATTCGTAGTTGGACCATTGTCTTGGTCAACATAAGCAGGAGGGTAATACAGTGCCTTCAAAAGGTATTCACACCCCTCAACTTTTTCACATTTTGCTGTGTTACAGACTGAATTTAAAATGGTTTAAATTGAGATTTTTTTTTGTCACTGATCTACACACAATACTCGATAATATCAAAGTGAATATTTTTAAATATAAAATCTTACAAATTTAAAATGCTTCTGCAATACAGCATTCGGCTGCCAGATATGCTTTTAATAAACCATTTTTTGATTGATTTTTTTTTTTTTTTTTGCAAAATGATAAGCTCAAATATCTATTCAATAGAGTTAATAAGTATTCAACCCCTTTGCTATGACACTCCAAATTGAGCTGAGGTGCATCCAATTTCCTTTGATCAGCCTTGAGTTATCTCTATAACTTCATTGGAGTCCAGCTGTCACCAATTCAATTGATTGGACATGATCTAGAAAGAAACAAACCTTTCTATAAAATGTCCCACAGTCGATAGTGCATGTCAGAGCAGAAACTCTACCATGAAGTCCATAGAACTCCGAGATAGAATTGTGAGGAGGCATAGATCTGGCGAAGGGTACAAAACAATTTCTTTCTAGAGTTTTGAAAGTTCCCAAGAGCACAGCACAGTAAGCTCCATCATTAGGAAATGGAAAGAATATGGAACTACCCAGACTCTTCCTAGAGCTGGCCGTCTGACCAAACTGGGCTACCAGGCAAGAAGGACCTTGGTCATAGGCCGTGGGCAGTCAGACGAAAAGCGGCAAGAAAACACATTTCGTTCCGTGGAAACTGCGACTTGAAGGTGCGACTTCAACTTTTGGCTGCTAGTCGACAATTTTTTGTTTTTTCTTGCATACAAGATCGAGGCTCGTGTAAGAGCTAACGGGAGACAAGATGGGGAGAGAGAGGGAAGCACACAAGTACAAAAGCAAAGAAAAGGGACAATGGAAGATCCATAGGAGGGAGAGGGCTTGGGGAAGAGGCATGGGAAGGCGGGGGGGAGGGGGTGGGGGGGAAGATGTAAAACACATGGACACTGCTAGAACTTCCAGGAGAGAAAGAAGTCAGGATTTCAAAAGAAAGCATATCTGGGGTGAATTAACGGGGGTAGAAGAGATCAAGGTTTTGGATGGGGGAAGACAAGAGATGGTGGTGAACAGCTGTTTTAACGACCTGGAGGGAGGAGTTGGATTGAAGAGAGTGAGGGAGTTTGTTCCAGAGGCAGGAGTAAAGAGGAATGAAGGAGTGAAGGTGAGCAGAGAGCCTGATTTTGGCAATTTCACCAGAAGAGGGTTACTGGCAGATCTTGTGTGACCTATAGGAATATTTGGGGGACAGAGCACAGATCGAGCTGGGGGAGCAAGGCCAGATAGGAGTCGGTAGAAGACAGAAAGACCACCTACCTGCCTGCGGTGAGAGAGTGAAAGGCCCTTGGAGTTAGCATCATCGCGGGAGATTCCAATGATTCTGAAAGCTTTGGTTTCAACAGCGTGAAGACGAGCTAGGTGTGAGGCAGGAGCACCAGCCCAGAGAGGAGAACAGTATTCCATTGAGCTGCGGATGAAAGCCTTGTATGTGGTGAGGAGCTCAGTTTTGCAAAGGAAGGACTTCGCACGACGGAGGATGCCCAGTCGGCGAGTGGCTTTGGAGGCCAGATTGGAAATGTGGTTTTCCCAGGAAAGATCATGGCAGACAGAGAGATGCAAAAGCTTAAGTGACAGAACTTCTTGGAGAGGATTGTTCAGAAAGTAGATGGGAGGGTTGTCCAGTCGGTCTTTTCGGAGAGACAAAGTAAGAGTGTGAGATTTGTCAGGACTGAAAGACATGTTCCACTTGTTTGACCAGTCTGTGATTTTGTCCAGGTCTGCAAAGAGTGAGGAAGCTGCAGACTGCCGATCTGAGGGATGAGGAATATATGGTAGAGTGTGGGGAAAGAGTTCTCCATGATATCTCAGCCCAGGAAAACACCGTGACTGTGTAAGGACCACCAACAACCGTGGTTTCCGCTCCAGTATCGGGCAGAAAAGTCACTTGTCCAAGGGGGTCCAAAAAAAAATAAATCAGACGTCGATCTGAATATGTGGTTTGCTGTCCAGGTGGGCTGCCCTGCTAACAGCCTCACATGATGAATGGCTGATCTGGAGGTTGTTTGTTGTCCCTGTTGCTCTAGATTTTCGACACACTTTTCTAAAATGTCCAAAAATACTGCATTTCTGACACTTCTTGCCTTAAACAGGGTATTGGTCATGTCGGAGTGTGGATTGCCACCACACATGTCACAATGATGGCTGTTACATGTAAGCCGATATGCCGCTGACTTGCTGAATCAGGGTGGTCTTGGCGACAGATTTCAGGTTAGTTCTGTGAGTCCCAGAAACCATCACGTCAGCCTTTTTACCTGATTCCTCTCGTCAGCATGTAGCAATTGCTGTTTTAAGGTCGAGGTTCGGCTTTGAAAATTGGACTCAAGATTATTTTGGTAAGTGTTACAACTAAATTAACTTTATTGTTGTGTTACTGCTTTTATTTGGTAGATAATAATAACAATAACAATATAATGTTACTTGCAACTGAAACCGTCGTTATACTGAGCATATTGACTTTGATAGTAGACCAAAAAATTAAGGTTAAGAAATGAAGTTTAATTTTTCCATTATAAACAAGTTGGTATTCTTAGAATACTTACCCGGCGCAGTCAACTTGGTGTGAGCCAACTCTTCTGTTTTTGAACGGTTTTTTTTTTTTTTTTGATCCAATATGGCTGCAAGACCACATGAGTGATTACATAAAAAATTTATATTCCCCTAATATAATTTTGCATAAATCATGCTCAATAAATTTCAAACTGATCAGACGAAGCATTGTCCATGGCAAATGATGACGTCATAATTACGACATCAATGACGTCATCGTTAACAGCACCGATTCCCCATGTGGAGTTCTTTTACAATAAACCATGTTTCACTTTTTTCCATGAGCGGTTTTGGACAGAGGTATAACGTTTTTCAGGTTTTCCAAGATGGCGCCTGTACCACATGACCTATTACACCATAATTATTATTAAAATATTCTACAGGAGGAGGTGCTTCTATGGTGACAATTTTATGTACATCGGAACAGTTGCAGAGAAAAAAAAAATCACACTGATCGGATGAAGCGTTATACTTGTCGAATTATGACGTCATAACGAAGGTACCGATGACATCATCACCAACAAATCTTATTCCCCATGGGGAGTACTTGACAATGAGCCATGTTTCAATTTTTTCCATTGAACGGTTTCAGAGATTATACGTACAAAGTTTTTCCAAGATGGCCCCTGTACCACGTGAACTATGGCGTTATAATTATCATTAAAATATTCTGCAGGATGAGGTGGAATTACCTGGCTGAGTATGGTAGTATGGCTGAGTATGGCCTCAGAGGCTGAGTATGGTAGAGGATGATGTGGTTGAGCTTGAAAGTGATTGGATGTCAATGAAAGATAGTCTGTTAGGAGCCGTTGGTGAGGTATGTGGATGGACAAGAGGACCACCGAGGCACTCGGAAACATTGTGGTGGGAAGAAGATTGACGAGAACAGGAAGAAGTTCAAGGAGTGGCAGAAGGCGAAAGGTATGGGGTCAGAAAAGGCAGAGCATGAAAGTTATAAGACAGCCAAGAAGGCTGCAAGGAAAGAGGGAGC
The DNA here is from genome assembly GCF_964187855.1 of Myxine glutinosa. Taxonomy (NCBI): domain Eukaryota; kingdom Metazoa; phylum Chordata; class Myxini; order Myxiniformes; family Myxinidae; genus Myxine; species Myxine glutinosa. The sequence goes on along the minus strand of NC_136262.1, from coordinate 216,763,941 downwards.
AAAGGCGCAGGAGGCATATAGGAAAATGTTTGGGGAACGCTTGGATTCGGAAGAGGGTCAGAGAGTGGGATTCAGGATTGCAAAGCAGAAAGCAAAAGAGAGGTGCGATGTGATGGGGGTGAGTTGCTTGAAGGATGAAGAGGGACAAATCGTTGTGGAACCAGATGGAATTAAAGGAAGATGGAAGAGATATATGGAAATGCTGTTGAATGCAGAGAATGAATGGGATGGCAACATAGAGAGTAACCCAGTTTTAGGACCGGCAGAGAAGATAACTGAGAAGGAAGTTGAGGAGGAGATAAAAGCAATGAAGCGTAGAAAAGCAGGAGGGCCGACAGGAGTTGTGGGAGATAGGTTGAAGGCAGCGGGAAGTTGGGGTGTGAAGAGAATGACAGATCTATTAATCTGGTGGTGAAAGAAGGCCGCATTCCAGTGGCTTGGGAACTGAGTACCCTCTGGACTGTGGCTCGTATGGAGCGATAAAGTTATTAGAGCATGGAAATAAGGTATTGGAAAGGGTGTTGAAGAAGAGGATAAGGAAGCAAGTGAAGATCGACGAAATGCAGTTTGGATTTATGCCAAGAAGAGGAACGACAGATGCGATTTTTATTGTAAGTCAGTTGCAGGAGAAGTAAATGGAGAAGAGGAAGAAGTTGTTTCTTGGGTTTGTTGATCTGGAGAAAGCATTCGATAGGGTTCCACACAAAGTAGTGACATGGGCATTGAGGAAGTTAGGAGTGGAGGATGGTTGATCAGAGTGGTGATGGCAATGTACAAGAGAGCACACACAGCTGTAAGGACGAAGGACGGAAACAGTGGTGAGTTTGAGGTGAAGGTGGGAGTGCATCAGGGGTCAATACTAAGTCCACTACTATTTGTAGCTGTGATGGAGGGGTGCTGGCTCGGAACGTAAAGGAGGGTTTACCGTGGGAGTTGTTGTATGCAGATGATCTGGTGTTGATTGCGGAGAGTATGGATTGACTGAAGGAGAAGATGAACAAGTGGTGGAATGTATGGAAGCAAAAGGTCTGAAGGAGAATATCGGAAAAACGAAGGTGATGGCAAGTGGTAGAGCATGTGGTGAGGTGCGCAGGAAAGGTGTCGGAGTGAACTACATTCAATGTACAATGTGTGCTGAGTGGGTTCATCGAAAATGTAGTGGTTTGAGAGGGTCATTAACCAGTGTGGGAGCTACATTCAAGTGTAAGGTGTGCACAGAGGGAGCTGCAGATGGAGGAAACGTTGAGTTGGATCTTGGAGATGGCGTGAAGCTGGAATGTGTGAAAACATTTTGCTACCGAGGAGACATGCTGAATGGAGAAGGTGGATCAGACTCGGCAACAGTTGCTAGAGTGAGATGTGCATGGAAGAAGTTTTGGGAACTGAGTGGCGTGCTGATGAGGAGGGGAGTGTCGTTGAAGCTGAAGGGAAAGGTGTATGCTGCATGTGTGAGAAGTGTTATGATTTATGGGACCGAGACATGGGTAATGAACGTAGAGCAGCAACGAAGGCTTGAAAGGGTGGAAATGTGAATGGTTCAGTGGACGTGTGGAGTATCGTTGAGGTCGAGGAAGACAAATGATGAATTGTGAAAGATTATGGGAATAGAGCCTGTGATGGTTGCTGTGAAGAGAAACAGGTGGAGATGGTTGGGTCATGTGTTGAGGAAGGATGAAAGTGACTGCGTGAGAAGAGTGATGGAAATTAATGTGGAAGGAAGTGAAGGACGGGGAAGACCGAGAAAGACTTGGCTAAAGGTGGTGGTAGAAGAAATGCGGGCAAGAGGGTTAACAAGGGGCGATGGAGAAAATAGGGCAAAATGGAGAAGATCGTCATGGGGCCCGCAAAGCTAACCCCCACGCTCTAGCAGGGAAAATGGCCTTAAAATGCCTGTTGTGTTGTTGTTGGACCAACGGTTGCCGAGAAAATGAATTGATACACAGACACGCACGTATGCCACACGTACACAATTGAATGCCTAACCCTGCTTTTCGCTTCGCAAGCGCAGGGTAATAATAGGAAACGAGCTACCGCATACGAAGGTTCGTTACACGAAGGGTTATAAAGATCCGTAACCCCTTCGGTAAGCGGGGGATACCTGTGCTGCAAAACTGGAGGTTATTGGAAGTATTAAGGCGATTTGTGTTCTGCAGTGTTCAAGTATATAATTCCATTTAAATAAAATAAAGATCGTAAAGTCGTATTTAAAAATTAATTTCAGAAGTTGACCACCATTGACGCAGTGGATATTACACCACCCTCTCTAAAACATTACATTCGTTCTTTGTTACTGTTGTACATGTCCATTACAACATCCTTAAAAACAGTAAGCTTCCTGTTTGGAATGATTTTAAATTTTGTTTGACTGCCAGATGCACAGAGAGTAGAAAAATTTATGTCACTCCTTTCTATGCATGTGCGAGCGAGACAAATTCAGAGACAAAGTACTGTTAAACGGCAGGGTTTTTTTTCCGATTCATATTCTGATTCGTGTTCAATTTATAACATTCAATTTAAATTAAGTTGTTCCTCAATCATAAACTGATGTTAGAAGACAGACCGAGATTCGGACATACATGAACCAATTGCCCAACCCCAGTTTTCGCTGTGCGTGTGCAGGGTAATAATAGAAGAGCTCACACTCTAACAAAAAAAAAAAAATAACCACCTTTAGAGGCCATTTTTCCCCGCAAGCGGGGGTTGGCCTTTTTCGGGAACTGTGGTTGTTGTTGTTTTTCGGTCCCCTTTTTGAAGCAATGTTTTACGGCTGGATGCCCTTCCTGACGCCAACCCTTTTTGCCGCCTTTAACGACAAGCAGGGAATTACCAGTGAACTGGTACTCAATTAGCCGACCTCGGAAGGATGACAGGCTGAGTCAACCCCCCTGGCGTTAATTCAGCGATTGACCGGGATTCGAACCCAGGATCCTAGGATCCTAAGCCGGCACCCTAGCCGCTAGCCCAACACCAGGGACTAGCTCACACTCTTAACAAACCGTTTTAAATCTGATAGTGCCTTGAACATGTTTGTCATGCATTGGGAGGAAAAAATAAACATACATGACAAACAGCATCAACTACAATATGTACTGTAAATGGCTCAACAGCAAAATTGATCATCTAATGAGCTGTCCAAATCTAAGCAGAGTTTAATCCCATTAAAGTAAGATTACTTTTGCTCTAAATAAATAAACAGTGGTACTGTATCTCAAATTACAACACAAATAATTTGTCATGTTTCTCATCCTTTGACTCTTGATTGCAAACACCAATTACTGCCATCGCCACCCAATCTCACCTCCTTTTTTAAGACCCTCAACTTCACTTTTCATCTCTCTTGCTGCTTTCTCATACATAGAGACAGCATTGTCAAGCTCATTAAAGAATAACTTTGCTGTATCCATCTGAAAACCAAGCAAGTAGACAAGAACAATAGATTAGAATGCATTGCAAATCTTTCATCCAAATGTTTCATACTATACCCATTTCAGCAGTTAACACGATTCCATTAGGGAAATTTATGTTTCACATTTCAGAGCAAGATATGGTATTTCATCTGGCAACCTAATACTGTACACATAAAATGTAAAATGTTTGTTGTGTTGAGATAAAGATTACGCTTCTCATTTGAGCGAAATACTTTGTGTATGTTTTAAGAATTGGAGCTCAAGCTACAAATACTGCATTGAAGAAAAATAGTTTGGGTGCTTTATTGCAAGAAAGAGCTTTGGGTCATTATGTCATCATTGTAGATCGATATATAGGACCAATTTTGTTTTGTTTTTTAAAATCATTAAACTTGCATCTTATTTTTTTTAAATTCCCTTTTCAAGGCCATTTTCCCTGCAAGAGTGGGGGTTAGCCTTGTGGGCCCCATGACAATCATCATGGTTCCCTTTTTGAGGTAATGTTTTTATGGCCGGATGCCCTTCCTGACGCCAACCCTTTAGTCACCTCTTACGACACGCGGTGTACCTATTCTAAACCGGGGCACACACCATCACATTCATCCCAGTAGGCTGGTACTCAATTTGCCGACCTCGGAAGGATGACCGGCTAAGTCAACCCCCCCGGCATTAATTCAGCCATCGACCAGGATTCAAACTCAGGATCATAGGATCCCAAGCCAGCACCCTAACCGCTAAGCCAACACCAGGCTTTAAAATTGCATCTTATGCCATCTTAAATCACAAAATGTAGACGTTATAACGCTTCAGTAGAAGTCATCCCTGAGATTAGGTGTCAATAATGACATCAAATCATTATCAACAATTTCACTTTACATCCTTTTACTTTCTTTTAAAAGAACACAGCAAAGCAGACATTTTCAGCGAATTTTCTCGTAATATATGTGAAGCCATTCTGTCTCTCATATCACTGTCCTTCATTGGCTGTGAAAAGCATGTGATATTTCAGAAAACCAGGCACAATCACAACTAAAACGGCACTCGGTAGAGAGAATACCTCCGCCAGGCTAACCAGGTCATGTTTTCTATCCCACTGATGGGTCGGATCTGGATCTGCACCTGAAACAAAAGCTAATCGGCTTATTCTTGTCACTGACCCACCACACTGTGTCACTTACCACATTTGATGTCACTTACATCCACCAAGTTTTGTCTTAAGTCGTCCAGAACGTTTTGAGATATCGTCCTATACATCATTGTTGGCCCTATCACTCGATGGTGAAGAATCGCTTTGAAAAGTTAAATCATTCTCTGATCTGAATCCGGATTCGAAGCTACACCAAAATCGAATAGATTTGTCCTTGTCACACACCCAAACTGTCCACCAAGTTTCGTCCGAATCCGTCCAAAACTTTTTGAGATATCTTGCTGTATATTAATTTTGCCCAATTTCTCAATGGTGAAGAATCACTTTTAAAAATTCTCAGATCCAGATCTTCACCAAAATCAAATCAATTTGTCCTCGTCACATACCAAAGCTCTCTGCCAAATTTTGTCCAAATCCGTCCACAACTTCACGAGATATCCTGTGCACAGACAGACAAACAAACAGACCAGTAGACAGGGGTGAAAAGATAACTTCCCTCCAACCTCACAGTAATAAACTCGTCTTTATACACACCTACCAACTGCTGATTATAAACATACAGTGCATTCAGAAAGTATTCAGACCCCTTTACTTTTTTCACATTTTGTTATGTTGCAGCCTTATGCTGAAATCGTTTAAATTCATTTTTTCCCTCATCAATCTACTCTCAATACCCCATAATGACAAAGACAAACAGGATTTTAGAAAGTTTTGCAAATTTATTAAAAAGAAAAAAGTGAAATATCACATTGACATAAGTATTCATACCCTTTGCTATGGCACTTGAAATTTAGCTCAGGTGCCGCCCATTTCTCTTGATCATCTTTGAGATGTTTCTACACCTTGATTGGAGTCCACTTGCCGTAAATTCAATTGATTGGACATGATTTGGAAAGGCACACACCTGTCTATATAAGGTCTCACAGCTGACAATGCATATCAGAGCAAAAACCAAGCCATGAGGTCGAAGGAACTGCCTGCAGAGCTCAGAGACAGGATTGTGTCGAGGCACACATCTGGGGAAGCCTACAAAAACATCTCTGCTGCATTGAAGGTTCCCAAGAGCACAGTGGCCTCCATAATTCTTAAATGGAAGAAGTTTGGAACAACCAGGACTCTTCCCAGAGCTGGCCACCCGGCCAAACTGAGCAATCGGGGGAGAAGGGCCTTGGTAAGAGAGGTGACCAAGAACCCGATGGTCACTCGGGCTGAGCCCCAGAGATACTATGTGGAGATGGGAGAAACTTCCAGAAGGACAACCATCACTGCAACAATCCACCGATCTGGGCTTTAGGGCAGAGTGGCCAGACAGAAGCCTCTCCTCAGTGAAAGACACATGAAAGCCCGCTTGGAGTTTGCAAAAAAGCACCTAAGGGACTCTCAGACTGTGAGAAACAAGATTCTGTGGTCTGATGAAACCAAGATTGAACTGTTTGGCTTCCGTTTGACCACTCTGCCATTTTTACGTCTGGCCACTCTGCTACCTCCTTTTCATTAAAGGGTGGAACCAGCCTCACATGCTTACCAACATCCCAAGTAGTGCTGTTAGCTAGATTCAAAATCCCGTCTCGGAACCGTCTCGATAAATTTTCAATTTTCATAACGGGATCTCGGATCGGCTCGGTTCCCGGCAAAGTAAAAAAAAAAAAAAAAAAAAAAAAAAATAATAATAATAATAAGGCTTCAAAAATAATGGAATTTCATTACAATATATAAACAACAATGAAAAAAAATTCATTTCTGATGTTGAGTACTTAAATTCCGACTTAGCTTCCATTTACCGGGATGAAATAAAATACACCGCCTACATGCAGATGATCGGCCACCGACGGGACCGGGTTATCTCATTACAGTTTGTATTGTCGTGTAATTTCTTGCTCGGAATGTCAGAGGGAGAAAATGTTTCTGCCCAGGCATATTCGAGTCCCGGTTGGAGTTTCATTATCATTTTGTGAGTTGTGATCGCCAAGGGGCTCGCTCATCCCCCCCCCCCCCCCCCCTCCTCCTTATTTTGACTCTGTGACTAAAGTAAACGTAATCAACTTATCAGGCCTAAAGTGGAGATAAGATAACCAAAATACTTTCACATTCAAACCGTCAAACCATACCCCGAGGGATTCTTACAATTTATAGATTTAGCGTTGCAATTAAACATAAACGTTCATCAAAAACTCATTTCATAAAACTACATAATGTATTGTACTTGTATTAATACATTGTGTGTAGAATAATCCGTTATAAACGTGTTTTTAATCTAAATAAACATCGTCCCGCCAATCACGGAGCCTCGAGCGAGTCCCTCGATATTAATGTGCAAAAGACCATAGCAACCACATTCCGTAACTCGTCTCCAAGGACGGACACGTGACCACAGCGTAAGGCGGGGCGAGGCGGAGTGATACAGCGGAAGGATTCAACGGTTTAAATAAAGCCGCGACGCGGCGGATTTTCATTGGGACCTTCATCCTGATGTCGTTCCCTCCGCCACCAAAGGTAGATGGAGGTTATGTTTTCACTCCTGTCTGTTTGTCCGTTTGTTTGTGAACACAATATCTCAAAAAGTTGTGGACGGATTCGGACGAGATTTTGTGGAGATGCAGCGTGTGTGACAAGGACGACATGATTAGATGTTGGTGAAGATCCGGATTCGGAATTCGGATTCGTTTGCAGTGCATTGTTTGTTGACAAGGGGAAAATCCTGGAACAGTGAGTTTACTTTATCTATCATCGTTTGTGTCAGTTCAGCTGCACTTGCGAAAAATGATGCTTGTGCAGAAGCAGAGTAATGAAAGCAAGGCTCAATAAATGCCTCTATTATGGAAAATATCTGCAAGAAGTTGGAATTTTAACCGGGATTTTTTTACCGAGAAATTGCGTCAATCAATTTATCTCGGGACCGTCCCGAGACCGTCTCGAAAGCCGAAACCGCCGGGATTTCGTCCCGGTCTCGGCTCGGTTGACAGCCCTAATCCCAAGAGTTCTGACTGGTTGTCGAACTAGCCGGCATGGATACTACTTCTCTCCGTTCCCCCAGTAATTCAAGCTCCTTGAGTTTAAGTTCCCTATGATACTCCATGTCCCGTTCCTTTAACTCCCTTTCTGCTCTCCTTTCTTCTGCTCTTTTTTCCTCGAGTTCTCGTTCCTGTTCTGCTCTTTCCTTTTGTGCTTTCCATTCCAACTATTTTAATCTTTCCTGGCTCTGCAGTTGCTTCTCCATTTTCCAGAGCTCCATATTTTCTTTTTCCTCTGGTAACCAATCCAAGGCTACCTCTTCCCATGTTCCTTGTCCCACTAGAGATTCTACCACCAATGTCTGAATCTCTGCTTTCTTCATACTAACTCGGACCTCCAAGTTATAGTATTTGGCCAATATCATAAGTTCCGATCTTTTTAAGGCCTGGAACTGTGCCTCGTTAGGGGACGTCACAAACTTTTCTCCTTCAAACACCATTGTGACTATTAGTTAGCACCTGTTAACCTTCACAAAAAAAATTCCAAATTTTCAGAAATTCAAATTCAATGTTAGAAAATTCCAAATTTGGGAATTTTGGGAATGTTATGGAATTCTATCCCAGACGTAGCCCCCAATTTCTGTTACATACTCCCCCCTAAACCCCGGCCACGGTGTACCTCCGAGCCTAGAAAGGAGTCACGGCAGAAAGATGTGCTATTATGTGTGTGTTTCAATGACCAATGGTAGAACCACACCAAGCAATTGATACAAAACCAATTATTGTATTCAAACCTCACACAATAACAAGTCAAGTGAATCCACTTGGATTCCGCCCAGGTTGGCCTTGGTTGGCCAGGTTGGCCAGGACCCAAATGACCCAGAGGACCCAAATGACCCAGAGGACCCAAATGACCCAGAGGACCCAAATGACCCAGAGGACCCAAATGACCCAGAGGACCCAAATGACCCAGACATCTCTGATGACTGGGTCCTCTGGGTCATTTGGGTCCTCTGGGTCATTTGGGTCCTCTGGGTCATTTGGGTCCTCTGGGTCATTTGGGTCATTTGGGTCCTCTGGGTCATTTGGGTCCTCTGGGGCATTTGGGTCCTCTGGGTCATTTGGGTCCTCTGGGTCATTTGGGTCCTCTGGGTCATTTGGGTCCTCTGGGTCATTTGGGTCCTCTGGGTCATTTGGGTCATTTGGGTCCTCTGGGTCATTTGGGTCCTCTGGGTCATTTGGGTCCTCTGGGTCATTTGGGTCATTTGGGTCCTCTGGGTCCTCTGGGTCCTCTGGGTCATTTGGGTCATTTGGGTCCTCTGGGTCATTTGGGTCCTCTGGGTCCTCTGGGTCATTTGGGTCCTCTGGGTCATTTGGGTCATTTGGGTCCTCTGGGTCATTTGGGTCCTCTGGGTCATTTGGGTCCTCTGGGTCATTTGGGTCCTCTGGGTCATTTGGGTCCTCTGGGTCATTTGGGTCCTCTGGGTCATTTGGGTCCTCTGGGTCATTTGGGTCCTCTGGGTCATTTGGGTCCTCTGGGTCATTTGGGTCCTCTGGGTCCTCTGGGTCATTTGGGTCCTCTGGGTCATTTGGGTCCTCTGGGTCATTTGGGTCCTCTGGGTCATTTGGGTCATTTGGGTCATTTGGGTCCTCTGGGTCATTTGGGTCCTCTGGGTCATTTGGGTCCTCTGGGTCCTCTGGGTCATTTGGGTCCTCTGGGTCCTCTGGGTCATTTGGGTCCTCTGGGTCCTCTGGGTCCTCTGGGTCCTCTGGGTCATTTGGGTCCTCTGGGTCATTTGGGTCCTCTGGGTCATTTGGGTCCTCTGGGTCCTCTGGGTCATTTGGGTCCTCTGGGTCCTCTGGGTCATTTGGGTCCTCTGGGTCATTTGGGTCCTCTGGGTCATTTGGGTCCTCTGGGTCCTCTGGGTCATTTGGGTCCTCTGGGTCATTTGGGTCATTTGGGTCCTCTGGGTCATTTGGGTCCTCTGGGTCATTTGGGTCCTCTGGGTCCTCTGGGTCATTTGGGTCCTCTGGGTCATTTGGGTCCTCTGGGTCATTTGGGTCCTCTGGGTCATTTGGGTCCTCTGGGTCATTTGGGTCCTCTGGGTCATTTGGGTCCTCTGGGTCATTTGGGTCATTTGGGTCCTCTGGGTCATTTTGGGTCCTCTGGGTCATTTGGGTCCTCTGGGTCATTTGGGTCCTCTGGGTCATTTGGGTCCTCTGGGTCATTTGGGTCCTCTGGGTCATTTGGGTCCTCTGGGTCATTTGGGTCCTCTGGGTCATTTGGGTCCTCTGGGTCATTTGGGTCCTGTGGGTCATTTGGGTCCTCTGGGTCATTTGGGTCCTCTGGGTCATTTGGGTCCTCTGGGTCATTTGGGTCCTCTGGGTCATTTGGGTCCTCTGGGTCATTTGGGTCCTCTGGGTCATTTGGGTCCTATATTCCTATCCTATAACATATATATCCTATAACCTATCCTATATATATCCTATATCATATAACATATATCCTATATATCCTATAACATAACATATAACAAATATATCCTATATTATGTACTAGCGAGCGGCCGCGTACCAGCCAAAGGGGTAGCCCATGGTTAGCCTAAATATAGATTTGATGACGTCATGTTTACACATCTGAGCGACAGAAACTGTCTACACATCTGAGCGACAGAAACGTCTACACTGTTGGAGCTTCACTTTTGGAGAGACAGAAATTCCCAGGCAAACGCTATAACGCACCAGGTTTACAACCTGTGCGTTAATAACACTTAACGCAAGTACAAGGAAACTCTCACTTGCACATCATAAACCATACAATTCCTATGATGGTACCACCAATATTTCCTTAATCAATAACTCACAGTACTCCAAGGTGAGTGAACTGTAACATTCCCCAAAGTCACGGTGTCACGACACAAGGCCAAAGTCGATCCCCGCTCTGGCGATCACACGAAAAGGTCGTACTGAGACCTGAACACAGGTCGGTCGACAGTCAAAGCTGCAGAAGAGCTGCTTGGTGAGAGGTCGGGCCGAAGTCGGTCTGGTAATGGTTCACCCAAAAGGTGAGTGGAAACTCACATCTTCTGTTCACCCAACAATGAAGCTGACATGAACAATCAGCGGTTCCCATGCTGAGGTCGCTCCGGGAAAACCCACGACACACACGTGGAACCGGGCAAAAGGCTGGTGCGAGGTGAAATGGCGGACCAGCCGATAATGGAGGCGTCAGCTTGCTTTCCAACGATGATTCACTCTCGGAACCAAAACCCGTCACGCAGGTTGAATTGCAACTGCAATAACGACAGTCACAAGAATCCCTTTCCCGGGAAAACCAACATTCGCTCGCGACCAATGTCCAAAAGGTCCGCTCACCGCCACGAAGCAGATAAGCCTTTCTTCTCCGATCTCTCTCGATCCTATCGCCCACCTCCTCTTCTTCTTCCAGTTTCTTCTTTACCCATTTCATTTCTCTTCTGAAACACTATTTTTTACCTTTGAATGCAGTTATCTCCATTTCACACCAAAACCGTAACAATAATAGTGCCTGAAACTAAAAATGCTTCAAGTAGATGAAAAACACAAAGACGGAAGTGACGAATCCGTAACAATACGTACACATTTACATGTTTAAAACTCGCACAATGCTGAACTTCTCGATGTGCAAACAACATTGTAGGCCAGTAAACCCCAAGATTCAAGACATATACAGCAAATATTGCAGACATCCTTTGCCCTGGCTTATAAGGCTGAACTTTCAATCAAAAACATCAGTCTAATCATCAAACTCAAATATGATATCTGTCAAGTTCACAAGTTCAGGGAGTTCCTCATCCTCGCATGGGTTCTGCTCTGGTTCCACCATTAATTCTTCCACAAGCTATTGTGGCATGAAAGAACCATCCAACCACTTAAACTCCAGTTTTCCATCTGCTATGTCCCATTGTCCCAGCCATGCCAATGTCGTTGAGGAATGTTTGGCACCGCCTGATACCAGATAAGAGCTTGGTAATGTGCTCTCTTCACATGCATCCTCAAGGAATCTCCGCAGGATGGAAGAAGGCTCATGTCTACTCCATTGTAGCTTGACAGCAGCTTCCCTGGTTTGGCACTGAACCGTTTCATAAATTTTCATGCCGCAACGTGGTGATGTCATTCATGCCTGAGCCTCTGTGGAGGAGGCCAATAAATAAATAAAAATAATGTCCAAAATGCTGTGGAGGAGGCCAATGAAATGTTAAATGTTCCAGCCTCTCAAATATATAATTCTCAATTTCAGCTGATCTTCCAAACGCGAGGAAAATGTCAAGGAAGTCTTGATGTTGCCTGAGAGACTTCAGAAGCGTCAGTTTTCCCTTCCGTACAAAGGCGCTGTTGGAATCGAAGCCAATAAAGGCATGTACTTGCAGGGGGAGTGCCAAGCACATATTCTTTCCCACATATTTGATGACACTTTGCACATCTATAAAGACAACTCTTGTTCTCAACTCTAGTGTCAAATATAATTTTCTGTTGGAGTTCCTGTGTGAAACTGAGTAGAAGTATGAAGACATCTATGTCTGGCTATCTCGCTATTATTGTAGAACCATATGGTGAATGGATGGCAATGTGTAGACAATGAAGGGTGATCTTTGTGTCTGCTTTTTCTTGTGTATAATTTCAACCTCCTCTGAGAGGTCTCTTGATCACTGATACTTGTCAAAGAGACGCACTTCTTTTCACAAACAAGCAATCTTCTTGTCAAGAGGTTTTGGGGCATACTTGTCCTTCCTTCTTCCACTCATCCAGTGGTTAACTGGTGAAGCACTGAGCTCGTTTTAATCATTTGACAGGAATGTCTTCCAATCTCTTGGGACGTTTGTCAGGGTTCCTTTAATCAAGTGTTTTTTGTTAAGAACCCCATCTTGCTCTCTCAATATCCTTGATTGGCAAAGAGAGGTAGGAGTCTGTCACAAAGTCAAAATGCTGTATGTTATGTTGCTGTTCAAACAAACTCTCTGCAAGCTCTCCAAATGTGTTTGGTAGGGCCACCTGTGGCATGCAGCAGAGCATTGGCATCAGTGATGTAGCTTGAGGAGCCTTGAGTGGGTCTTTGTGTTGTGTGTAAATCACCTTCCACGAAATGCATCAACTTGGACTTGTCTGTCTTCACATAGACTCCATCAGCAGTAGCCAGTGCCCAAGGGGAATTTTCACGGGAAAGGATGCACTAAAATTCTCAAAAGGGTCAAAAATTGAAAGGAATGCTCCATAATTAAAATGGGTTTTCCATCAAACTACAGACTTTCACGCATCAGAAAACAACTGAATGGAGGTTGTTACATATTTTCATTCACAAAAATCACCACTTTCATGTTGGAATGCCATAACAAGAGGAAAGGCTCTTAAATGCATTTTTTTCAACATTTGCAAAGTAAAATATGTCAAATGAATTTTTTTTAAATGGTTGTAATAGAAAGGGTGTGATATATTCTGATTGAAGATCACCAAAAGAATTTCAGGAAATTCTTTTACAGTGAAAATTTTCTTCTGAAATGCAGATTTTAACTCTAGTACACACAAGGTGACCGACTTAAGTTCCTGATCAATATTGAAAAATAGAACAGTTTCTTCAAACCTTTGTACTTTGATGGATGCTACAGATACTGCATAATTTCATGGAACCATTTCCAAAAGGCAAACGTTTCTTCTCTAAAAATTACAAACACATGAAGATGTCTTTCCTAAACTGAAAATTCGTTCAGGAAAGGACAATTTTTTAATAACATGAAATATTTTTCATTTCACTTTCTAAAATAGAAATACTGCCTAAGAAGTAAAGAGAAAATACATGGAAAATGATATCACTAACTAACTGATCTAAAAACACTTTGGAAACCTACATTATACCAATTGGCACGGTATCAGTGCCTGCATACATGTGTAGTCCTCATTTTAACATCAATAAACTTTGACTGTTACTTTAACACTTTCTTTCACATTAATGTGGATGCATAAAAAGTGTCTGGAAAAAACAGTCAATGATAAGTTTTCATTGCAGTCAAACAAGTTTGGATTTCTCATTCAGACTTAGTAGAAGAGTTACATTTTGTTCAGGAAAGGACATTATGTTAATCTTGTTAATTAAGTTTTTCTAAAATGGAAATACTGTCCAAGAACTTAAAGAGTACATACACATATATTGATGTCACTAACCAACTGATCTAAAAAACACTTTTGAAACCTATATCATACCAATAGGCATGGCGTCAGTGCCTGCATAAGTAGTTCTCATTTTATACATCAATAAACTTTGACTGTTCCATTTACACTTTCTGTCACTGCATGTTCAGAAAGCCATTTCACATTCATGTGCATGCACATGTGGTAAGTGCCTAGAAAAACAGTAAATGGTAATTTGTAATTACAGTCAAACAATTCAGGATTTCTGACTCAGTCTTGGGAGGGTTAAAACTTGTTCAGGAGAGGACATTTTTCAACACATAATTTTGAAAAGTTAATGCAAAGAAAAAGTGGGAGATAGAAAAGGTATTGAAACTATCACCACAGATTTCATACATGTACATGCACATTAGAGAAAAAGATTTCATTTAAAGCTGCCATCACTTCATTTTGGTACCGTATACATGTGGCAAACATGTTTCTTTAGAGCTAGTAAGGTATTATAAGCCTGACACACATACAATAGTCTAATTAGTTCTTGTAGGCCTACATATCTATGCATTTTGTGTGTTCATGTATGAATTTCGTCTTGCTGAAGATATTAACATGATAATCATGTTAAAAATTGTCCTTTCCTGAACATTTTGTTTCAAACAAATAGATTTCTAATACTTGTTGGTAATGCAAGAATTAAGCTTTAAATTCATTCTGTGTCTATTGTTGGGAAAACAATATTATTTCAGGAGGAAGATCTACAATATGCCCATTTTATAATTGGACTTATCACACTGTGAAATTGGCATTTATATTATTTCCCCACTTCTCCTTCCCTTGTTAATTTACATCTATGTTTCATTTCAAATGGTCAATTGGTTTTCAAAGAAAACTCTTTTGTGAATAAGCACATGTGACCCCAGGGGGTTGACTCAGCCCGTCATCCTTCCGAGGTCGGCAAATTGAGTACCAGTTCACTGGTAATTCCCTGTGTGTCGTAAAAGGCGACAAAAAGGGTTGGCGGCAGGAAGGGCATCCGGCCGTAAAACATTGCTTCAAAAAGGGGACCAACAAAAACAACAACAACCACGGTGCCCGAAAAAGGCCAACCCCCGCTTTGCGGGGAAAAATGGCCTCTAAAGGTGGTTTTTTTCTTATATAGTTAAAATTTTGCATTCAGGAAAGGACATACCAGATTTAACAGCAGTATGTGGAAAATGCAGGATCAATAACTGCTTGAATTTTTTTTGGGTATTTATGTTAACAAGCTCATAATCATACCTGCAACCGGTGGGCTTATGGCAGCTTATCACTTTGCTTGTGGGAAATAATTGCTTGTTCAGGAAATGACACTTTTTAACGGAAAATTTAGACCTATGTGATCCCCTTTGCTGTAACATTTCTATTTCTATACATCCACTGCCTACAAGCATATGCTGAAACATTCATCATTAGAACTTAATCAGAGCAGGTAATACATTGCATGACACCACTTTCATTTATTTTAGATAAGTAGTGTTCAGGAAAGGACACTTTGAAAAATTATTTAACGGAAAATAACTAATTTTCTACAAGTATGGTGTCACATAAAAACTACTTGACCGATCCAGCTGAAATTTGGCATGCACATTCTCCAGACATAGTTCAACTTCGCTAAATAGTACTGTGCTGCAATGTGGAAGTCTCTTGTTTTTTCTCATGCTAATGGAATTTACAAAAACCTGAATGAGAATCAAAAACTTGATTGAGAAAATAATTATCCTTCAGAATTATCCTTCAGAATTATCCTTCAGAATTATCCTTCAGAATTATCCTTTAGAATCGACCTTGAGAACCCACTGGAATTACCCTTTAGAATTAAACACGGTGGTTTATAAAGGTTCTTCTTCATTTTTGACGGAAGGACATGGTCAAATATTGAAGCGGCTTCACCGCTCAAAAATATAATTAATTTTATTATGAACTTGCAAAATGTGAACAGGATTAAAACAGCACCAAGCAACGGCGGGTACCCCGGCTAGTACTGTACTCCCGAATCCGTAATACTAAGAGTAAATACAGTAAATAGGTACCCCTGCTAGTACACAGATTACCTCCCTGGTAAACTAACCACATCTCTTAGCTTTACACCTCACTGAGACTGTTACTCTTCACCCAAACTCCAGAACAATCATATCGGACAGCCGGCTTAATTTAAATCAATGTGTACCATGAACGCCGTTGCTCATCTCTCTCCGATCACAACACGGTGGTGTCTCAAGTCCTCAGGGTAAAATATCTCGTGTATCCGCACACTTACACTTACAGTTACATCTTGCTCGATCAGCAAAGTGGAAAAAGGCAAATTTTATTTTTAAAAACAAAAAACATTTCCCGCGTATAGGCCTAATTGCTTTCGCGCCACGTTTACTCAAAATATATCCAACGTGTTTAAATCTCCATGAAGTCTCACGAATCCACATTTTAAATTTCCCTCCTTTCGACACATTTCCGTTCGTTTTATTATTTATATGAAGTGTAAATACAAATGCTACTTAAAAAAGGTGATCAATCCTGTCTTTGATACCATCGTTAAATTATCGCCCAATATAATGTAATATAATACAATATAATGCTTACGAGGGGAAAACCAAATCATATTTACCTCAGAATGCGTTGCACTCGTCGAAAGAAAAAAAAAAAAAACTACCGGGAGCCGTGACGTGAAATTCAAAGGCAGCTTCTTTTTTTTTCCTTTTTTTGCAATCCAGAATATAATCCAAACGCCAAAGACGATTATTGACTTATATGCTTCAATTTATGGAGACGTAAATTGAGGCAAGGATTTAAAGGTAAAATAATTGTTAAACTATTATATAATCAATGAAACCGTCACCTGTTACACCACCAGAATTCATCGAGTAATAATCACAATTGGAAATTGACAATTATTTATATTATACCAAACTAGGATTAAATATAATATTAAGAGGATAAAATATAAGGTGATTATAAGAAATTACCATGATTAGGAAATTGTTGATAAAATATTGCCTGAATTGCCATCTCGATGGTCTTATTCTGAGGAAATTTCAACGGAGCGTTAAATCTTTCAGGGTTACAGGAACGATCATTTTGAAAATTCTGTTGTTGCTTTTAAAAAGAAGATAGATAGCAAATCAATAAACAAGGAACTGTGTTTATTTAGCCGTACGAGTGAAAAAGGGTAGTTCGTTGGAAACGAACCTTCAAACATTTGAAATAAAACAAGCATTCTAAGTATTGCGCTGCAATACATGTCCCCTACCATAGGGGACTCCGGTGTACACGCCTCGCCTCGTTGATAAGTGTTCAATCCAAAACTATAAACCATTCTTTAGCTGGTATGGGCGAATTTTAAAGCGTCATTACAAAGAAAACCGAGTTGTTCCACCAGTTGATGCTGGTTTTCAAACTTGATCCGAGTTATGCCGAGACACGTGTGTAAAAAATTTTGTTGCAATCGGCCAATATTTGGTGGAGATATCGCACGGAAACCAAAGTGTGACAGACGAACCTCATTAAATATGCAAATTTATGCACGGTTGAATGTGGGCGTGGATGATGTGAGACCGGGTTATCCTGACAGGGTTATCCGCGGACCGTGGAAGCTAGGTTACTTCTGACGCGTACTGTGTATACTGCTAAGAGGGCAGAGTATCAGATACATATTTAAAGAAGTATTCACGCAGATTATACGCACAGAAGCATATGGTAAAGTGACACTCCAACCTCCCAAGATGTATTGTTGATTTATTGGTAAACTATGTGAATTCAATGTATTCTTGCCTCATATGAAGAACTAGCTGAGGTGCCCGGCTTCGCCCGGGTTGAATAAGAATAATACAAATATATGATGAAAAGAACATGTATATTTTAGAGCAATATCACAGTACATTTCCTACATGACGTTTTGTCAATTATCAATTTCTCAAAACCTCTTGGTATACAACATTTCTGGTTTTCTTACTTGGTGCCAAGACATAAAGATTGCTTGGTTTTCCAACCCTCGAGCAGCCCACGTACAGCTGGCCATGGGCAAACTTGTTCTGTGAAGTTCAGGCCTACAACCTTCATTGATTGCCCCTGCGCCCTGTTGATGGACATAGCAAAACATAGCCTGATGGGGAACTGAATCCTCTTGAAGGAGAATGGAAGGTCAGGTGGAATAAGTGGCATCCTTGGAATGAATACTTTCTCTCCTCTGTATTGTCCTGAGGATGGTTGCCTCTAGGACATGCGGCATCATTTGCTCGATTGTCAATCGTGTTCCATTACACAGCTTTGGTGGATCAAGATTCCTTAGAAGTATGGTGCTATGCACACACAGCTCGTTTGTCAAGAAGGTAGGCCACCACGCGTTGAACAAAACCAAACACTTTATTCAATGCTCGCACGTAAGCACTGGTCGGGCTCGACTTTCGAGCCCGCGTATATGTCCCGAGGCCACGCCTTGCCCTCGGGCGTGGCCGGTCGGCCGAAAGGCGGGGCATGTATTACAGTTCAACCCTGAGCCTCATGACTCCTTTGCTCCGGGCGTGGCCCGAGCCTTGCTTCCAGGTCCGGTCGCTCGCGTCACCCACTGGTGCGCGGAATTATGACCCGCTGGCATTGTGTCCGCCACAGAAGCATGATTGGTGCTCCCACCTTGAGAATCAACCTGTGTGTTAGGAGTCCTTGAGGCTGAAGACTGTTGAGAAACTCAGTTGGGAGGTTTACTGCCTGATCTTCATCTGTCACTTTGTCAAGAGAATCATAATGTCTTTCATGACCGGGAAGTTGGTGGAGGAGCAAATTGTTGATCTCTTGAACAGCATTGTTCTTGGGGGCCAAAATGGCTCTTTCAGCAAGCCATGATGAGTCCTGGAACTGGGTCTCCATATTGGGAAAGACCTTTTTGATCAAGTCATCTTTTGTTTCAACAAACTGTCCAAATGGTAGAGTTTTTTGTTCTGATGCATCTTGAGGGTATAGGCCATTGCCAACTTTCAAAAGCTGGCTTGAGAACTCCCCTGCAGTGTTGTCACCAAGAAGGTGGACTCTCATGTTGGTATTCAGGGTAAGTCTTTGCACATGTGGCCAGAGGAGATAAGAAGACTTGATACAGGCCTTGACTTGATCTGCTCTTGTGCCCCGTTGGATGACTGGGAGAGTCTGACGAAAGTCTCCAGCCAGAACAGTTGTCACACCACCCATGATTTTCTTGTTGTTGCGAATATCTTGGAGTGTTCTGTTCACTGCTTCGAATGCCTGCTTGTGGTTCATAGTAGCCTCATCCCAGATGATGATTTTGCACTGTTGAAGGATCTTGGCGTTTGCTGAATTCTTGCTAATGTTGCAGGTTGGGGTGTCTTGCTTGGTCAAATCCAAAGGCAGTTTGAAAGTTGAGTGTGCTGCCCTTCCTCCTTCAAGAAGTGTAGCTGCAATTCCACTTGAGGCCACAGCCAGAGCAATTTCCGACTTTTGACGAACCTTGGCCAGGATGATATTAATGAGGAATGTTTTTCCTGTCCCGCCAGGAGCATCGAGGAAGAATATCTTGCCGGCATCATCAGCGCGGTCCATGTCGTCGTGGTAGCGGACCGACTCTCTCTCTCTCTCTCTCTCTCTCTTTGCTCTCGTCTCATCTGCCTCGTCTCCCGCTCATCTCCTTCTCTCTTCCTGGCTCATCTGTTGAAGTAGTCCGCGGCGGCGCTTATATCACGCGCCTTGCAAATCAACCCGCGCGCGCTTCGCTCCGCCTACCGGTGAACACGCCTCGGCCCTGACTGGTCGTGAGGGTTCACCGGCACCTCCCTCGTGACACGTTGATGGGGCCACGCCTTCGTCAGGGTATTGATCAGTTTGAACTTTTACCTGATGTTCACTTGTCAAATGCACAATTACAAATGAGGCCCGGTTTTTTTAACCATTAAAATAAAAAGTAGCCTATAACCACCGGGATTTTATTCTGATTCCGAATCTGTGTCTAAAACGTTTCTCCGATGTGTAGTTCTTGAGTTATAAGCGGACATCCAGACAGACACACACACACACACACAGACACTCCTCATTTATTTATATAGATGTGTTAATGGAAACATTATTCAGTGAAAACGTTTTTGACTTGATGCTTATTCTAGGAAAGCATTTTAAAGAACAGTCCACGATTACAGCATATTGTGCACAAGGAATATTAACAGCTTTGACTTACCGCACTGCAAATTATAGTCCGGAAAACTGTTGGGGAAATTACCAAAGTTCAAAGTGCCATAACTTTGTCAAAAATGATCGAAACGTCGTGAAGTTCGAACTTGATCTGTAACTTATCATGAGGAAACCATGCACCAAGTTTGAAATCATTAGCATTAAGAATTTAGGAAAAAAAGTCCGGAAAACTGTTCTTTGCGTGACGGACGGACAGACTGACAGACGGAGGGGCGGAGTGCAAACCTATAGTCCCCTCCGGTGTACACCGGTAGGGGACTAATAAAGTAAGTAGGGCTGAGCCTAACGTACTGGCTGCGCGTCATCGTGAAAACAGTTCACAAAGATATGCAACATGCAAGGTATAACTCTCACTATTTTTTGGAGTGTCTCACAATTTCATCGACAATCTCACCGCAGCAACTCTCACGGTCACACAAGCTAATCTCACATGTTTGGTGGCCTTCCGGAAGTAAATTGAAAGTTTTTCGCATTAACGTAGCAGATCGACAAGTGCTCCTTCTTCTTTTTCAGCTGAAACTTCTTCTTCTTGTTGTCGTAGACCTCGCCGTGTAGACGTCGTCGTTGTCGTTGTAAAGTAAGTCGGGCGATCGTGGTCGTCGCAGTCTTTGTCGTTGCAGTCTTCGTCGGCGCAGTCGTCGTCCGCGCAGTCTTCGTTGTCGCCGTCGCATTCGTCATTGTCGCAGTCTTCGTCGTCGCAGTCGCAGTCTTCGTCGTCGCAGTAGTCGCAGTCTTCGTCGTCGCAGTCTTCGTCGTCGCAGTCTTCGTCGTCGCAGTCTTCGTCGTCGTCGCAGTCTTCGTCGTCGTCGCAGTCTTCGTCGTCGTCGCAGTCGTCATCCCAATCCCCCCTCCTGCACATCCCAATATCCCCCTCCCACCACCCGTACATTCCAACCCCCACCCCCCCCACCTCCCACCTCCCCTCCCGTACATTCCAACCACCCGTACATTCCAAACCCCCCCCTCCCGCCACACGTTCACCCAAATCCCCCCCCCCCCCCCCGCCAACATCGTCACAATGAACGTTATGCAAACGCGAATGTTATGCGGGAGTCCAAACCTGAGAATTCTGAAGACTAAAGCTGAAATTGGGAAAAATAAAGAGCCTATTTTACTCCTGGAGATCCCAGGATTATCCACCCAAAATATCGTTGCGATCAGTTCAGCAGTTTTTACGGTACTGTTGAATGGAGACAGACAGACAGACAGACAGACAGACAGACAGACGGACGGACATTTGGTGAATTATAGTAAGATTTTACCTTTTAATTTGGGCCTCCCAATTGAAGCCCCACCCGTAGGGCCGGTACCGTTGCTAGTTCAATTAATTATCACTGTGCAGAGGAATTAGAGATTTTTTTTTTTTTTTTTTTGTATACTGAATCGAGGCTCGTGAAAGAGCTAACATTTATTTCACAAACAAATCAACCAGACAAACAAATCACACAAAAAGAGGGAGCGGAAGACAAGATGGGGAGAGAAGGGGAAGCACACAAACCACAACATTTGAGAGCAGGGAGAAGTGTGGGAGGGAGAGGGCTTGGGGGCAGGAGGCGTGGGAAGGGGGGGGGGGGGGGAGAGGTATAAAACACAAGGGGACCGAAATTAGCGGGGGTAGAAAAGATCAAGGTTTTGGATGGGGGAGGATAAGAGATGGTGGTGAACAGCTGTTTTAAAGACCTGGAGGGTGGAGTGGGATTGAAGAGAGTGAGGGAGTTTGTTCCAGAGGCGGGAGAAAAGAGGAATGAAGGAGTGAAGGTGAGCAGAAAGTCTTGATTTTGGCAGTTTAACCATAAGAGGGTTGCAGGCAGATCTTGTGCGACCTGTAGGAATATTTGGGGGACAGAGCCCAGAGCGAGCTGGGGGGGCAAGGCCAGAGAGGAGTCGGTAGAAGACGGAAAGACCACCAACCTGCCTGCGGTGAGTGAGTGGAAGGCCCTTGGAGTTAGCTTCATCGCGGGAGATTCCAATGATTCTGAACGCTTTGGTTTCAACAGCGTGAAGACGAGCTAGGTGTGAGGCAGGAGCACCAGACCAGAGGGGAGAGCAGTATTCCATAGAGCTGCGGATGAAAGCCTTGTATGTGGTGAGGAGCTCAGGTGTGCCAAGGAAGGACTTCGCACGACAGAGGATGCCCAGTCGGCGACTGGCTTTGGAGGCCAGATTTGAAATGTGGTTTTCCCAGGAAAGATCATGGCAAATAGTGAGACCCAAAAGCTTGAGTGACAGAACTTCTTGGAGAGGATTATTCAGAAAGTGGATGGGAGGGTTTTCCAGTCGGTCTTTTCGGAGAGACATCGTAAGAGTGTGAAATTTATCAGGATTGAGACATGTTCCATTTGTTTGCCCAGTCTGTGATTTTGTCCAGGTCTGCAGAGAGTGAGGAGGCTGCAGACTGCCGATCTGAGGGATGAGGAATGGAGCGACAGAGAGTAGAGTCGTCAGCAAAGAGATAGAGAGGATTTTCAAGAGAGTCAGAGAGATCATTGATGAAGACCAGAAAAAGCACAGGGCCCAGAACACTACCTTGGGGAACTCCAGCCTGAACAGGAAGAGGAGATGAGAGAAACCCATTCAGGGCCACACGTTGACTACGACCAGAGAGGAAGTCCGCCAGCCATGCGTGGAGATTTCCATGGATACCAAAGGAGGAGAGTTTGGTGAGCAGAGCGGGGTGCCAGACCGTATCGAAGGCACGTGAAATGTCAAGGGAGACAGCTCTAATTTCCTGGATGGGAGACTAAACTAATTAAGATGGAAACAAGTAAAAATACATTCAAAGTACATCGCCCCCATGCCAAATAATTAAATATCCCACAGCGCGGCATTGCCGAGGCGCCTCCGGTGCCCGGCAATACCGCAGTGCAGCACATACATAGAGAGTGCATGGGGAGGGAGAGGTGTACAATAATTGATTCATTAATTGCATCTTACTATAATTCACCAAATGTCCGTCTGTCTGTTCGAAGGTACCATAAAAACTGCTGAACCGATCGGAAAGATATTTTGGGAGGGTAATCCTGGGACCCCTGGGAGTAAAATAGGCTATTTAGTTTTCCCAATTTCAGCTTTGGTCTCCAGCATTCTCAGGTTTGGACTCCCGTATAACATTCGCGTTCGCATAACGTTCATTGTGACGATGTTCTCATTGTGACGATGTACGTGTTCACGGTAGTGTTTGACGTGACGGTGTGAACGTAATTTCGTAATGTTTTTCGTTTTGTAATCCTTTAATGAACGTTTAATGTTTAATGAACGTTTAATGCCCTTCGATGTACGGGGCCACACGTGTGCTACACTGGACGGGCCAGTGTGTACCTTGCCCTTCGCCGTCAGGCTCGGGTAAACCGCTGAGCCCCATCCGTGATGGGGACTGGGGCTTGAGACAGTGTCCCACGAACGAGGAATTCCCAGTAAGCGCAAGTCATCAGCACGCGTTGATTAAGTCCCTGCCCTTTGTACACACCGCCGGTCACCGCACAAACATCACAATGAAACACAATCACAATTCACATATTCGTGCAATTCGAGAAAAGGAACTTTTATCAGCAATGTCGTCTATCCTGAAGTTCTAAGCTGAAGAAGAGGTACAAAATCATTAAACTCCTTTCCCTAAAGAAAAGCGCATAGTGATATCATGATTTGAAACACAATGGAATAATATTTACCGATATGAACAGTGATGTGGCTTTTATTGAAATTCTAAAGATACTGTTTTGATTTTGATGATTTACGTGTGATATGATTTGACAGATGTTTACATGAATTGTTTAAAAAAAAAAATTTCTGCCTTCAATTTCTGATATTTTGCCTTTTCATTTCGGCTTCCCAATTGAAGACCCGCCCTTAGGGCGGTTACCGTTGCTGGTAATTAAAATCGATAAAAGATTATCATTAAATATTTTCTTAATCAATTGGCTAATAGCATAACTAAACCACTATAGTCAGGGGGCCAGGAGCTGAACCTGGAAAGTGGTTCTAAAGTTTTTTTCTCAGTGTATTCATGTTATATGGGTATTGTACTGTATGAAACTGCCTGATGGCATTCTCCCATCATTGAGCATTTTCATATAACAGGTTTTATAAAATCACGGCTATAAGGACGCAAAACACTGGTTTTAGCAGGGTTGGGGAAAATAGAAATACCTTTATATTTTCGTAAATATTCAAGCTAGGGTCTTGCATATTTGCATATGGGTGTATCTTGACCATATCGATTTGTGGGTCAAAGGTCAAAGTCATAGTTCAAGGTCAAAGGTCAAATATCTGGGTCAAACTTGTACAATCCAGCATTGTATTACAATGTGATATATTTCTCATTATAATGAACCTGTATCCATTGTTATAATGTCTGATGTGTTGTTAGCTCAATATGTCTTCTGAGCTCAATATTGAATAAAGAAATGCTAGAATACATAATATTTATTGAGTTCTTTATGATTTCTTGTTCAAAAATCACATCGAATCAGGCCACATGAATGATTTTTATATGGTATACATATTCATAGGTTACGAAACTTGTACATATTATGTATTTGGTTTTTAAATCTTTCTTAGATCATATAAACATCATCAATTATCAGAGTTATTGTAATCATCATCATCTTCTTCACCACTTGTTTCATCATCACTCTCATGTGATATAGTATTCACCCTGTTGTGACATACTGATACTGCATCCTCTTGCTGACAGGCACAGAAGACTGAGCAAGTCATTCCTGCTTTGTTGCATCCACATCGAACACTTTCACATGGTGCGTCACTGGAGCAACCACAACTGATGATCTTTTGGATGTACTCAGGGACCAGTTTATATCCTGATGGAACTGTGGTTGGGCACAGCATATCCCCATCTTTGTTCCATCCATACTCTAACGGGTCTAACTTCTGAGGCTCAAGCCTCAAAGCATTCTTCCACAAAAAAGTTTGTAGGTGTGCTCTTTTCAGATTTTCCTGGAAAGCAGCATCAGTTGGGGGCAGTGAACAGAGTTTTGGCATTATGCTGCTCCCCTTGCCTATTCTGGTCGTCCATACCTTTGCTCTAGCCTCACAAAGTGTATGGCAGTTTTTCTGACCATAAGTAGCAACAGCGAATTGAGTTGCCTGCTTCACTATATCAGGCCAGGATGCATCAATTTTTCCAAGAAGACTCAGTGAGTGCTGTTTTATAGTGTTCAACATCGTCTTCTTCCCGATGCCAAAACATCCTGCTACAGTGTCACATCCAGATAAGGCGTGTCCTGCAAGAAGGTTTGGAATGAGGTCTGTATATTGGGCAACAGTTGCCTTGATGTCTATGACACTTCGTCCATGTATAGGACATTGCATTATAAATGGGATGTCAAGATTCTGCTCCAGATAGTGGTGCAGCAGGAGGGCCCACACATCTGTATCGTCAGCCACCACAACTACACCAGATGCCCCTTCTGAAGCTGCCATAAATGCCTGCTGCACTATAATGTTGTCAGCTTCTTCATGACTGGTATACAGATCACGTCTTTCTATGACATTGCCCTTCCTAATCTCGATAGTTTCCTCTTGTCCTGTTATCAAAAGTGTGTGCTCCTGTGTATGTTTCTGAACAAAGTCTTCATCACTTTGCAAGTCCTCACATATCAGTTTGATGAGCTGTTTCTTATTGCCTGTAACAGTCAAAACTGCTTTCTGGGAGAGGATTGGTGTTGAGGGTGTTAATTGATACACCCTGCCAGTACCTCTGGCTAATCGTGTTGAATCTTTGGTGCTGAAATCATTGTATCTATCAAAGATTAGATATACATCATATTTGGAGAGCTTATCTGCTATTTTGTGCTTGAAGGCATCAATGTAAGTCTGCACATTTCCAACAGCAGGCCAACCAGGTATCCAGAGAAGGGCACACCCATCAATGACAGTGACTTCTATTTCTTCCTGGGCTACTCTTGATGACACCTCAATTTTCATATCTCTTTTCAAGATGGATTTGGATGTGGATATCCGCATGTCACCAGAGTCTACAAAAAGAGCCGTTGGCAGTGGAGCCAATTCATGGGACATCAGATGGTCAATATCTATATCCCTATTACTGGCCTGCAGACATATGACACGACTGTAGATTAGGTTTGTATCAAAAACCTTCTGTGTGCCGATATTTACAGACTTCTTCGTGTCTGCCATTGAAGTTATCCTTCTTTCAATCTTGTGATGAAAGCCTCGAGGTAAAGCCTCTGTAAATTCCCCGGATTGTTTGCTCCCGATTTCAATTGATTTGTGAACATTAACTGTTGAAGATGATTGTACCCTTCCAGTAACTATGTTCACAATTGATCCCTCTGGGTGCTGCTAGTGGTCAAGTGGTGGTATGCACTGGGCCATCTTCACTCTTATGTCCTGTCGATCCTTTGCATCAGATTTTATCCTAGATTTGCTTTCTTCTTTGTGCACGCTTGCCTGCCTGGTTGCACTCTCATCACCTCGCATTTCAGCTACATCGGTAGCTATCTGACCGCAGACATGTAGGCTCAATGCCCAAGATTTCAAAGCTTTGGGGTTAAGTGTGATGCCTATTATGCCGTGCTTGCCTTTGCCATATCTCATGAACGTGGTCTCGATGAGCATATCAGACCAGATTCCATTCCATATGCCATCAATGTGCCCCACAACGTGGTCCCCTTTGGTGAAATGCTGTAGAACATGTTGTGGGAGAGTTGTGGGAGTTGTGTTACACCATATACAGATCATTTACGCAACCAGATTTGATGTAATCTTTGAACATAAAATCATAAAGAACTCAAAAAATATTATGTAGTCTAGCATTTCTTCATTCAGTATTGAGCTCATGAGACCTTATAACAAGACATTAGACGTTATAACAATGGATACAGGTTCAGTATAATGAGAAATATATCACAGTGTATAAACAATGCTGAGTTGTACACGTTTGACCCAGATATTTGACCTTTGACCATGACCTATGACTTTGACCTTTGACCCACGAATAGGTATGGTCAAGATACACCCATATGCAAAAAATCAAGACCCTAGCTTGAATGCTTGCAAAGATATAAGGGTATTTCTATTTTCCCCACCCCTCTAAAGCCAGTGTTTTGCGTCCCGATAACCGCAATTGTATAAAGCCTGTTATATGAAAATGCTCAATGATGGGAGAATGCCATCATGCAGTTTCATAGAGTACAATACCCATATAACATGATAACACTGAGAAAAAAACTTTAGAACCACTTTCCAGGTCAGGCCAAAATATGCATTTGACCCCCTGACTACTAGTGCTTCATCCGAAGATGTATCTTTTAGAAATTTAATTAAATAAGTCATTAATAAAAAATTAAATAATTAACTAATTAATCAATAAATAATTAATCAATGAAATGATTAATCAATAAATCAAAAATATCCTTGATAGCCACATCACTTGGTCACTCATGTCCAAATATTAGCTTCCGAGCTCAAAAGGTGTCTGAGATATTGGCCAAATGAGAAAGAAAATAAATAAATGATTAATAATGAAAATAAATAAATAATAATCATAAAAAAATTAAATTATTAATCAATTCAGTCAGAGAACACATAAACCACCACCATTTCATCAGAATCTGTAACTTAAAAAAAAAAAAATTTTTAGTCATTAATCGAATAATTTAATAATTAATCGATTAATTGATTAATTAATAAATCAAAAATAGCCTTTGCAGCCAAATCACCTGGTAATTGGCATGTCCAAATATCAGCTTCCTATCTCAAAAGGTGCCTCAGTTAATGGTCAGAAGAGAAAGGAAATTCGATTAATTAAATAAGTACTTAATTAATCGCTAATATTTAAATAACTCCTCAACTAATTGATTAATCAAAAAACAAAAAATACCGTTTTTGCAAAAGGACATGCTCACTATTGTGCCGAAATTTCAGCTTCCTAGCTCAAAGGATGGCTGAGATATCGCCCGGAAAAAACAAACAAGAAAACAAACAACCAAGAAAACAAACGAGAAAACAACCAGAGTGAAAACTGAGTACTCCCTTTCAGCGTGCGTCACTGCCGAGCCCCCTTTGGTGCCCGGCAATGACGTTTTGCAATGCCTGGAGATAGCATAGGAAAGGAGCGGTGTACAATTAATCAATTCACTAATAGAACACATAAACCGCCACCATTTCATCAGAATCTGTAACTTAAAAAAAAAATGTTAGTCATTAATCGAATAATTAAATAATTAATCGATTAATTGATTAATCAATAAATAAAAAATAGGCTTTGCAGCCAAATCACTTGGTCATTGGCATGCCCAAATATTAGCTTCCTAACTCAAAAGGTGCCTGAGATAATAGCAGAAGAGAAGGGAAATGTATAAGTACTTAATTAATTGCTAATAATTAAATAACTCTTCAATTAATTGATTAATCAAAAAAAACAAAAAACGTTTATGACAAAGGACTTGCTCACTATTGTGCCGAAATTACAGCTTCCTAGCTCAAAGGATGGCTGAGATATCGCCAGGACAAACAAACAAACAAACAAGAAAACAAGAAAGCAAGAAAGCAAGAAAACAAACAACCAGAGTGAAAACTGTGTACTCCCTTTCAGCGTGCATCACTGCCGAGCCCCCTTCGGTGCCCGGCAATGACGATATGCAGCGCCTAGAGATGGCATAGGAAAGGTGTGGTGTACAACAAACAACCAGAGTGAAAACTGAGTACTCCCTTTCAGCGTGCGTCATTGCCGAGCCCCCTTCGGTGCCCGGCAATGACGATATGCAGCGCCTGGAGATGGCATAGGAAAGGTGCGGTGTACAACAAACAACCAGAGTGAAAATTGAGTACTCCCTTTCAGCGTGCGTCATTGCCGAGCCCCCTTCGGTGCCCGGCAATGCCGATATGCAGCGCCTGGAGATGGCATAGGAAAGGAGCGGTGGACAACAAACAACCAGAGGAGTGAAAACTGAGTACTCCCTTTCAGCGTGCGTCATTGCCGAGCCCCCTTCGGTGCCCGGCAATGACGTTTTTGCAGTGCCTGGAGATGGAATAGGAAAGGAGCGGTGTACAATATCACGAGTTCAGCAAGAAAGGGATCAGGCATGTCCTGATGGAACCTGGCAAAATGCACCTATGGGTCTGGTATTTGATAATTATGACGAGATCTGCTGCACCTTGTCGGGTGCTGACACTCTTCATGATACCATGGGAATTTTGTATCAGACATCACACTTGTTGACTTGTTGACGCCGAACAGTCGAAACTGCCAACTTTTCCTCTGAAAACAGAAGAAAGCAGCGGAAGCTGAATGTCCCAGAGACCGTTCTCACACAGTATCGCAGAAAAACATGAATGGCAATTCTTGATTCACAGTGACAAATGAAATGCATCACACAATTTTCTGATTTTTTTGAGCAGTTTTGATTAAAGTGCATTAACCTCTTATGTTTATCATCTCTAAATGATTCCGAAGACACTTAAGCTGACCTGTATGTGTTCTTCAGTGATATATTCTGTGTCGTTATCCACTCGCCTTCTATTTGCGATATGTCTCAATCAGAGTTGAAGAATGAGGAAGAGGACAATGGGGATAGTTGTAACTACATTCACAACGCATCTTTCCCTTCCACCGATACAAGGGGAGAGGTCATCTAACTAAACAAAACAAATAAGTTGAATACTAGTTTTAAATACAATGAACAATGTTGACCGTTTGGAACAACAACAACAACAACATGCATTTTAAGGCCATTTTCCCTGCTAGAGCGGGGGTTGGCCTTGCGGTCCCCATGACAATCTTCTCCATTTTGCCCTATTTTCTGCATCTCTCCTTGTTAACCCCCTTGTCCGCATTTCTTCTTCCACCATCTTTAGCCAAGTCTTTCTCGGTCTTCCCCGTCCTCTACTTCCTTCTACATTCATTTCCATCACTCTTCTCAACCAGTCACTTTCATCCTTCCTCAACACATGACCAAACCCTCTCAACCTGCTCCTCTTCACAGCATCAATCACAGGCTCTATTCCCATCATCTTTCGCAATTCATCATTTGTCTTCCTCTCTCTCAACGATACTCCGCACATCCACCGAACCATTCGCATTTCCACCCTTTCCAGCCTTCGTTGCTGCTCTACATTCATGACCCATGTCTCGCTCCCATAAATCATAACACTTCTCACACATGCAGCATACACCTTTCCCTTCAGCTTTCCCTTTCCCTTTGACCGTTTGGAACAATATACTTTATTTTGCAAAATTGTATTAAGAACAGAGACAACAAAGTGATATATTTTATTTCCTTTACTTCAAGAGCTGAAGAGAAATACAGTACTAGTAATAACAAACCGTGAAAATAAATAAAGAAATGTCAACCAACAAGATTCTCTTTCGATTCCCTCCCAATTTTTTTTTCCTGCTGCACATATCCGCCATCAGTGGTTTTGCATTATCTGACCATATGTTCCCAGTTCTAAATCTCAGACGATTCCCAAATGACGGTTATTCCATCTGTTATCGGGCTATCCTTTCTTTCTTTTCCCCAAATTGTTAATATCTGGTCGAAAAGGTCATCAATATACAGGTTCCTTGCAGCTCCCAGCAATCTCTGCTGCCCTCTTCCTGCCTAAATCCTGCTATCTTATTCTCAGCAATGTCTCTTTCACTCAGTTTTGCTCTTCCCATCCACTCCATCTCCCCAAACACCCATCAGCTTCTTACAACAAATTAACATCACAGTATGGACTCCAAGCCCAAAAAACAATGCCAAGTCCCAAGCCCAGGTGTTTTCTCCAGATTCTCCCACGATTGCTCCGGCCGCCTTTGGTTTTCCCCAACTTCCAACTGTCTCGAGAAAACCAAATAGAAGAGGCCCAAATCCACAGAGAGCTTGACAAATAAGAGAGGCAGCAAGATATGGCGTATTATTGCGAGGAAGAGAGACGAGGGAAAGTATGGATGACAAAGGGGAGCAAAGGTATAAAGTCGGCCAACGAGGCCGGAATGTCAAAAATGTGCCTGTGGATGAGAAGGGAGGGAGGCGGTTAGATTTCTACAAGATGAAAAAAATCATCAAACCAAATACACAAAATGAAAGAGAAGAGGGATGATAGGTGAAGAAAGCTAAACATAGAGGAAAGAGTGAGAAAGGAAAGGGGGACAAAGAAGGAGCAACATTGACAAGTGAAACAACGATACAATAACATGGATGTAAGGAAGGAGAGAGGTCAGAAACAGGTTCGTTACCCAGTGCTGAAATAACCACCCAGAAGATCAGCTGAAAGCACGATAACCACCGAACCTTGAATTTGAGCTTCACACTGAGAATAGAAAGGTTGCAGTTGAGAATCCACAAACACAGCATTTTACCACTTATTCAAAAAGTACAAAACCACAAAAAGGCGCAGCTTCTGCGAACAGCAATTTCCGGGTGTTATAATCGCCTGGAATGCCCATTCATTCTTCCACTGCTTCCTCTTGCCTGTAGGTGTAGGTAATAACGAACAACCTTCATCAACGGTCAGCAAAATGCAAAAGGGCCCAAATTATGCCTCTTGATCACAAACGGTAAGTTTACACATTTATCATTTGATAAGTAAAGTTAAATATTAATCATTCATAAAATTTTACAAGTTCACACATATGGTGCATCACATGGTGTGCACAGTATTGATGACAGAGCACTCAAGACACAGACACGACCAATCACTTTCGATTTAATTTTATACATTTCACCCATTTAAGATATCTGTTTTACCACTCCATGATAGCTGAACAATTACAAAGTCATTGGATGAAATTGGGCTAGCAGGAAGGCCTCGAGGTATGCACACTCCCCTCTAAGCTGTCTAGCCTGGGTTTGAATCCCGACACAGCTATAAGCTGTTAATCCTGGTGTTTCACAGGCAAGGTGATTAATCAATGTGTTCTGTCCCTCCCTCCTCCCCCCGGGACTAAAACTCCAATATCTAAATCAAAAACTTGGAGAACCACCAAATTTTAGAGAAAGCATAAAGTGATTGTATGTTCAAGAGACAACAGAACAGAATCCTTTTCCTATTCAAAATGTATTATTTCTAGAGAACAATGTTTTCAAAAAAGAATTTAACAATTTTTCAATGAAAGCAAAGAAAAGTTGTTCTGAAAGTACACCTACTCAAAATAAGTCCGGTTAATTGTCGATTTTATATATTTTCTTGTTACCAATTTGTCAAATCAGTTTTAACTGTCAATATTGCAATTTGTCTATTTAATCTACTGTCGTATTCATTTCAAATTAATAATATTTAAAGCCCAATCAATTACCGTAATCAGCTCTCCACACACCTTTGTTGGTAGCGTGCTGCTATCTGTTCCCTATGTCGATAATCCCGACCGTCCATGCTCGTCACCCTTCCGTAGCTTCCACGGACAACTGTCTCTTTCTCTCTGCAAAGCAGTTGCATAGATCAATCACAATTGAACAAATGAAAGTACTTTCTGTTTAATGCAAATGACAAGTTAAACTGAGATATCAAAAACTAAGAATTACGATATCTGATTCTGATCTTACAGAATCTTTCACATGACATTCAACTTGGGAACTGCTGATGTCACATGAGTTTCATAGTCAATCAGGAACTCACAATGGCAAGACATGGCTGCCTCCACAAAGTGTATTGGGAAATTAACCAAATTGCATTTACTGCTTATTACTGTTTGGCATCCCATAGGGGAAGCATGAGAAGATTATTTACTGTTTGGTAAACTGCATTTAGTTTGGCATTACATAGGGGGAGTAGAAGAGTGAAGGATGGCTCGAGGGGGGTATTTCTCGCCAATTTGCCCCTCTGACAGCGAAGCAAAAAGCCACTTCACAATATGGTGTCATCGATATCCAGAGTGCCCCAGGAAGTTACATCACTTCCTCAAAATGTCAGTGGCTGTTTGGCTGAAGTCAAGACCAGTGGTGTTTCCTGCATCGACTTCCCCCCACTTCCAACCCTTGCAATTGAAAAGGAAATGCCAGACTAATGTCTAACTGCTTTTGTCTACAGGGGCACTGACAAGGTATTTTTGTGCCACCTTCTCTGGATTTGTTGAACTATAATTGTTTGGCAGGCCAGAAAACTTAATTTTGCATCTGATTTTGATCTTTGACCACTTCTGAAGTCAAAAGAACAAGCGTTACGCCTAGGTCCCCCGTCGGTGAAGTGATGCGAGTTGACAAAGTCTTGGATTTTGACGTGGTGACCCAATTTTCAATAGCGTTCTCCCTTATGCGTAGATACACCCACACACCAGATTAGAAGTTGGTACTTCGCTTATTTTTCAAGATATTCCGCTCACAAGGTTCAGACATATATGGCGGCGGCCATCTTAGATTTTGACGTGGCGACCCAATTTTCAATAGGGTTCTTCCTTATTCCTAGATACACCCACACACCAGATTATAAGTTGGTACTTCGCTTATTTATCAAGATATTCATCTCACAAGGTTCTCACAAGGTTCCCAGACATACATGGCGGCGGCCATCTTGGATTTTGACGTGGCGACCCAATTTTCAATAGCGTTCTTCCTTGTGCCTAGATACACCTAAACACCAGATTAGAAGTTGGTACTTCGCTTATTTTTCAAGATATTTCGCTCACAAGGTTCAGACATATATATGGTGGTGGCCATCTTGGATTTTGACGTGGCGACCCAATTTACAATAGCGTTCTTCCTTATGCCTAGATACACCCACACACCAGATTAGAAGTTGGTACTTCGCGTTTATTTCAAGATATTCATCTCACAAGGTTCAGACATACATGGGAGCGGCCATCTTGGATTTTGACGTGGCGACCCAATTTTCAATAGCGTTCTTCCTTGTGCCTAGATACACCCAAACACCAGATTAGAAGTTGGTACTTCGCTTATTTTTCAAGATATTTCGCTCACAAGGTTCAGACATATATATGGTGGTGGCCATCTTGGATTTTGACGTGGCGACCCAATTTACAATAGCGTTCTTCCTTATGCTGAGATACACCCACACACCAAATTAGAAGTTGGTACTTCGCGTTTATTTCAAGATATTCATCTCACAAGGTTCAGACATATATATGGTGGTGGCCATCTTGGATTTTGACGTGGCGACCCAATTTACAATAGCGTTCTTCCTTATGCTGAGATACACCCACACACCAAATTAGAAGTTGGTACTTCGCGTTTATTTCAAGATATTCATCTCACAAGGTTCAGACATACATGGCGGCGGCCATCTTGGATTTTGACGTGGCGACCCAATTTTAAACAGCGTTCTTGCTTGTGCCTAGATACACCCACACACCAGATTAGAAGCTGGTACTTCGCTTATTTTTCAAGATATTTCGCTCACAAGGTTCAGACATGCACCTATGGTGGCGGCCATCTTTGATTTTGACGTGGCGACCCAATTTTAAACAGCGTTCTTCCTTGTGCCTAGATACACCCAAACACCAGATTAGAAGTTGGTCCTTCGCTTATTTTTCAAGATATTTCGCTCACAAGGTTCAGACAGATATATGGTGGCGGCCATCTTGGATTTTAACGTGGCGACCCAATTTTCAATAGCGTTCTTCCTTATGCCTAGATACACCCACACACCAGATTAGAAGTTGGTACTTCGCTTATTTTTCAAGATATTCAGCTCACAAGATTCAGACATACATGGCATCAGACTTACATGGCAGCGGCCATCTTGGATTTTGACGTGGGTTGCACCCACACACCAAATTCGAATGCGGTCCTTCACTTACGCACGCACGCATGCCCGCACGCACGGACTGACGGACGGACGGACACACGGACGGAGGGGAAAACCATAGTCCCCCTTTCGCTCCGCGGTGCGACGGGGGACAAAAAGTACTAAAGTGAAGGCGGCTTTCAAAATGATGTAATCCAAAATTTGTGTGTGGAGTGTTTGGTGTGCATGCACAAAAACTATTGAACGGTGGTGTTTGGGACACCATCAAGTATATCGTGTGTGAGATAAGGATTGTAACCTAAAATGCCTCACACAACTTCTAAAATAATCCGAAGATACTTGGACAATTTGGACATGCACCTGAGAGAAAGGGCTGTGTCTCTGCACAATGAAAGATTTGGAGAACTCTCTCAGTTTGCCAAACAGGCAACTGCCCGTACTGCAAAGTCCCGGCTGTGAGGGCCATTGCAAGGCCCGAGTGGACTGGCTTGTGCTACACAAACCCCCGATGGATCGCTACCAGTGAATGAACTTTGAACCTTGTGGAAGTGCCTCCTGTGAACATGGCAGGCTCGGCAATTTATTTAACGGACGTCTGCAATTGGAAAGACGATGCTGTGCGTCATTAACGAGCAAAGGTAAGCAACTCTTCACAAAGGTTGTCTTCATGGCGTGAAAATACACAAAGCTTGTGGCAGCTATATTTATGTGGGACCTGGATGTATCAGTAGACTTCCCTGTATGTATCAGGAAGACACCGTATCTGGTTCAGGAGCTTCTTAACACCGACGGGAGGGACATATTTGTGGCTTGTGAATGTACAGGGTAAGTTTTAAATGATATGTATGACAAATCATGTTGGGGGGAGTGGGGGGGGAGGGGGAGGGGGAGGGGGGGAGGTTGGGTGGGAGCTATGAGGGCTGTTATAATTATATTGTTTGTTTTTGTTGGTTCTGGGGCCAAAAGACAAATTGTACTACATTTTTTGGATGAGGGGAGAAGTTTGTGTGTGGATTTATATATCCACTGCAGTCGCTCGCTTGTATTAACAGGTAACGATAGGAACTAAACACCTCTCAGTCACATCCATGGATATTTCCTATATTTTCATGAGTTTTTCCTTTTTTGAGGAATACAACAATTATGGTTGACCATTTTGAAATTGCCAATCTTTCACTTAAATGTTGAACCTTGTGTTTAAAACACTAACATATTTCGTGCTAGTCAATGGCAGGTTAAAGGTGTTCCAGTGAACAGAAGCGAGCCACTGAAAACGCACACAGCGCATGCGTGAAAGGCCTCGTTAGCATCCAAACATCATTTTGAAAGTCACGTATTGTCTTGTCTGTCTGTTCAATCTTCTTCTTATTTTGTATGCAGCACAGGACTACATGTAGCATCATTGTCTGAGGGTGCGGTTGTGTTGCTGGTGCAGTGCCCCTATTACCAGTACACTGTTACTCATTTCGCTGACCTTGGAAGGATGACAGGCTGGGTCAACCCCACCTGGTGTTAATTCAATGGCCGACCAGGATTCGAACTCAGGACCATGGGATCCCAAACGAGCCACCCTAACCAGGCTTTGTGTATTCAATATGTATGGGCCATGGTAAGGCATAATCTTGCCAATTATTGTTTCGATTTGTTGAAATACAGAGGCATGGCAAGTCAAAAAACAATTTGTAATTTGTGATTTGTTCTGACATGTCCACCCCCTCCTCCCCCCCCCCCCCCCCCGGCATCCCTGGCCCTCCCCATCAAAAGAAATCCCGAAAACGCTTCGAAACCCAAAACAATGTTTTATCTGCAACAATGTTTATACCGTTTTTTTTTCTTCTTTTTTTTAAATGTTTCTACCTCAAAATATTGTCTCTATAATCTCAAATACGAGGGGTTGGCAAGGCAAAATATGCAATTTTAGTTTCACTTTTGACCCCTTGGCTGAGAAATGAAGGAAATGTGTGCAAATGTAATTATTGGAAGAAAAAAACAACAACAACAAAAAAACAGGACATCCTCTCTCCCTCCAGGAAAAGGGGAGACGCATAATGGTGTATGTGTCTTTTCCTTATAAATGTGGCCTGGCAGTCATTTTGGATTGAACGAAAACCTTAAAACATCTTCTTCCCTGAAACCGCTGAACAGATCAAAGCAAAACTGTGTGTGTGTGTGTGTGTGTGTGTGTATTGTTATGGATCTCCGAAACGTCGGCTCTCCCCTTATCAAGAGGGGGTTAATCCCCTTGTCCTCTTATCTGGCCGACGCGACCCTGGAAGTTATAACGTCCTTCCCGGTACGGCGTTAGGTAGGCTTTTTAGGCCTAGGGATTCGCTACTACCTAAGTACTAACGCTGGCCGGAAACAAGGGAATAACTCCCGCCCGAAACACGGATATTGATGGAAACGCCGAGTGGGTAGCGATCCGCGATCCGAGTTGTTAACAAGTGACTAGACCCGATTCTAAGCAGTTGCGATCGTGCCACGTTTACCCAATGGAGAAAAGGCTAGGACGATCGGATTAAGGAGAAACCAGAAAGAACAGGGCAATTTATTACACTTTGTACAAGAAGAAGAAGAGGAAACAAAATAATGTACAAGAAAGAAAGAGGAAGGAAAAGTACACAGGGCAGCCTTAGACAGTCTTAGTCTATTCCCCAGACAAACGGGCCCGTCTCACACACAGACACTCACACGGGGATTAAAGATGAACAGGT
This sequence comes from Myxine glutinosa, assembly GCF_964187855.1. Lineage (NCBI taxonomy): Eukaryota > Metazoa > Chordata > Myxini > Myxiniformes > Myxinidae > Myxine > Myxine glutinosa. Next base: position 216,726,674 of record NC_136262.1, on the reverse strand, counting down.
TGATGGTCACCAGCGCGTCCAGGGATGGCCTCCGTGCCGCTCTCTCTCTCCGTTCCCCAGCTCGTACCGTGAAGATGGATTCCAATAGCCGAGAGGAGTTCGTACGGTGTCGTTGGGATGCACCGGGCTACTTGCGGGGCGAACGGTAGGGAAGGGCTCTGGCGGATAATCACTCGCAGGCGGTTAATCACTCGCAGGCTATTACCGCGTTTTATCCACATGGCTGGAATATTCGCTATCGGCTGGCTTGGCTGTAGCCGCGTACGTAATAAACGAATACCGTTCCAAGCCTCGAAACGCCAATACAATCAAGGCTCTCAATGCACTCGCCGTAAAAGTCCTCTTGCCAATGCGTGAATTGTCCAAGTCCTCCCCGCACAGTCCTCTTGAATGCCAACCTTCCCCAGCGAGTCCTCTTGACCACGCGCGATTCCTTGCAGTCCTTAATGAGCCAACCTTCCAACGAGAGTCCTCTTAAAGGACTTTTTGGACATGGAATACTGCTCTCCCCTGTGGGCTGATGCTCCTGCCTCACACCTAGCTCACCTTCGCGCTGTTGAAACCAAAGCATTCAGAATCATTGGAATCTCCCGCGATGAAGCTAACTCCAAGGGCCTCTCACTCACTCACCGCAGGCAGGTTGGTGGTCTTTCCGTCTTCTACCGACTCCTCTCTGGCCTTGCCCCCCCAGCTCTCTCTGGGCTCTGTCCCGCAAATATTCCTACAGGTCGCACAAGATCTGCCTGCAACCCTCTTTTGGTTAAACTGCCAAAATCAAGACTCTCTGCTCACCTTCACTCCTTCATTCCTCTTTTCTCCCGCCTCTGGAACAAACTCCCTCACTCTCTTCAATCCCACTCCACCCTCCAAGTCTTTAAAACAGCTGTTCACCACCATCTCTTATCTTCCCCCATCCAAAACCTTGATCTTTTCTACCCCCGCTAATTTCACCCCAATTCCCCTTTTTGAAACACCAACTTCTGTCCTGGAAGTCCTTGGTGTCCTTGTGCTTTATACTTCTCCCTCCCCCCCCACCCCCCTTCCCATGCCTCCTCCCCCCGGGCCCTCTCCCTTCCACACATCTCCCTGCTCTCGGATGTTGTGTTTGTGTACTTCCCCTTTTCTCCCCATCTTGTCTTCCGCTCCCTCTTTTTGTGTATTTTGTTTGTCTGGTCGATTTGTTTGTGAAGTAAATGTTAGCTCTTTCACGAGCCTCGATTCAGTATACAAAAAAAAAAAGAAAAAAGAAAAAAAAAAAGGGCTTTCCGTGCACACTTTTATAAGCCAAGCCAGCGAATGCTCTCGAAGCCCAAAGCCACGCCTGTCAGGCGATCCCACGCCAGCCCTGGTTATGGCTTACTGGCCCCGCCTTGATGGCTGGGTGACGTGGCCGCACCTCCTTCCTGGCACTCCGCCCCCTTTTCGGGCCTTACCTCGTGTGTTTCTGGGCTGGTTTGGGCGGAAGCCCAACGAGGTGGCGAACGCTGCTGACAAAGGCGTGTAACAAATTGGGAAGGGCCATGGGGCACACACTGGAGCGCGCTTAATGGCATCGCTTGGAAGGGAGGCTGCCAAAATGAACGGATGGGGACCTACTCTTATTTGTTTGACGCAACGCAGATGCAATTATTGGAAAATGGCCTTATCTAAACACAGACTATGAAATAACTGACATCCTATGGTGACCTACGTGTTGCTTGTTGCCTACCTATGGGGTGCTACCTTTAACCTTTAATGATGTTATATTTATTTACAAGTGTGGGTTCTCAAAACCGCAACACTGCACCCCTCCTTTTGCCAGGCTTGCCCCAAGCCGAAACCTGGGTCAGGACTACTTTTACATCTACATGTGACACTTAGGTGTAGTTTCCCTCTACTTTTAACCTACTACCCTGAGTGCGACAGTTTTAACACTAGATATGTCCCACCTGCTGCGTTGTGTCCTATCTGACTGACTCACGCCCACAATTAACCGAATTACGGAATTATTTTCAAACGAAACATTTAAGCCGGTGGGGGGCATGTTATTTACAAGACACTACTATTTAATTATTTACAAAACTAGAACCCAGGACCTGTCTTTTGTGGGAAAAAGAAAAAGGAATTTCGAAAAGAGGAAATAACATTGCCATGCACTGCACCGATACACCATACACCCATATGCACACAAAATGCACCACCATGAAAAATGCACGAAAAGCACCATCACCCAAAAAATGCACAAAAACATTTCAAAAATTAATAAATGATGGCTTCTTGTGCTTGGCTTGCTTGTCCGATGGATCTTGGCTTGATCTTCTCACTTGCTGTTCTTCGGTGTGCCCTTGTAAAAGTTTACCATCTTTGTTCGGGCACACCAAAGGTTAATTAATAAAAAAGGGCACAACCCGCGTCCGCTTTTTTATTTATGGCCAGCAGGGCCAGCGTAGGTGGTCCGCCTGCATGGCATCGATGCTACTTAAAACACAGTGGTCCACAAGCAAGATGCTGCTGGCAGCAATGGTCTGTCCCAGCAACGGTGCCAGGCCACAGAACGTGTGGTCCATATGGTGTATCAGTGCAGGCAGGCAGGCAGGCAGGCAACAGGGTGCAGGCAGCAAGAGTGCGGCCGCACCGCTCAGGGCACCTGCACACTCCCCTCGCACAAAAGACCATAGGTCCATGAGTGGGGAAGGAAGACAAAGCAGAGGTTCGCGGGGGCAAGGGCGCAAGGGTACACATCAAAACAAGGCAATGCGACATGAAGGGCGCGGGAGAGCGAGCTGAGAAAGCTCGTCCCTACTCGTACGTCACCCCCCCATGTCAGCCTACACTACCCTTGCCCTTCCCCGTATTTACACAATTTACAAATTTGTCTCTACTGTCCCGTCCCCCATATCTCCCCGAAACCAAATTCGTCCCCAATCCCTCCCAAGAAGGAAGGGATGGAATAACATACAATGTCAAACTCCGTCATGATGCGTCTCACATTTCCAACATTTGCCAAAACCTGGTGTGGAGACCTGTCACCTCGGTGAGTGGATGCGGATGGTGCGAAGAGATTTTCTCCTTACTATACTCTAATTGACATTAACTCTTTAAACTACCCGGGGTCTTGCCCTGCCAATCCATTGGCCATCTTTACTTGATGTGGTTCTAAAAACCAATTCCCATTGCCCATACTGTGGTGCTCTCCCAATTTTGGGGTCTCACTCCCCCCATTTTTCTCTCTGTGCCCTCGCACAATTTCGGGGCTGGGTCGTGTGGCTCTACCAGCAGGTCTACCTACCTGCACATCTCCGCCACTGAAGTCGCCACCCGAGCTTGCCTGCTCCTGCGACTACCAAACTGGGGAAGGCCCTCCCTGGCACTTACCCCCTCTGGCATTGGGCTACCCGGGTCCTCTCCTCAGGATCCTGAGGCCCCACTGAACTCTAACCTGGCTCCCAGAGCCTACCTGCGGCCTCACCTGGCCGACAGACTACCAGTGGCGGAGTGCTCAATAACCACACGCACTAACAGGCTCACACGCCCAGCCATTCCACTTCACTTATGCACCCCTCTAAGCACTTCATTGCTACTACACGCACCACAGATGTCAATATCCAACCAATTTACCTACTCCCTCTACCTAACTTTAAACTACCCTCCCCGGGTATTCGTGAAGGGGTCCATCCTTCGCCCATTCACTCCTTCGCACCATGCACTCCACGTATTCCACACTACTCACTCCACACCATTTATTCCAGACCATTTATTCACTTGCACCCTATGCAAGTCAATCACTCAACACAATGACACACATCCTCAATACTCCACTCATACATTTTCACACTCACACACACACACACACACACACACACACACACACACACACACACACACACACACACACACACACACACACACACACACACACACACACACACACACACCCCTCTCGAGCATTGCCTCATTTGCTCACCAGCACTACAAGGACTTCCATTCACAATGCCTCATTTCCGCCTAAACCTCAAGCTCGTACACACAGCACCATCTAGCTATCTACTCCCTTCTAATACTAGTGCTTCCCGTCATCCCTTATACTAAGCACTCCCTCGTCAGTATCATCCATCAAATCTCTCTACGTCCCCTCTACCTGTACAAAGTCACTACTTAAACCTCAAGTCTCCTCGAGTCATTTCTAGGTCCCAAACCAAACCACACTACTCACTCCACACCATTTATTCCAGACCATTTATTCCAGACCATTTATTCCAGACCATTTATTCACTTGCACCCTATGCAAGTCAATCACTCAACACAATGACACACATCCTCAATACTCCACTCATACATTTTCACACACACACACACACATCCCTCTCGAGCATTGCCTCATTTGCTCACCAGCACCACAAGGACTTCCATTCACAATGCCTCATTTCCGCCTAAACCTCAAGCTCGTACACACAGCACCATCTAGCTATCTACTCCCTTCTAATACTAGTGCTTCCCGTCATCCCTTATACTAAGCACTCCCTCGTCAGTATCATCCATCTAATCTCTCTACGTCCCCTCTACCTGTACAAAGTCACTACTTAAACCTCAAGTCTCCTCGAGTCATTTCTAGGTCCCAAACCATTATCGTAACCCGCCCTCGGCGAGCTTGCACTGCCAAACCCCATAATCCTATAGCTCATGTGCCCAAAGGAGGGATGGTAGAGCTACAATCCCTCTACATCACTATCGCCATCACGACTACAATCAAATGTTCACTACTCTGAGCCTCTCGGGGTGGAAATACATTTTTACAGCTCGGCTTTGAAAAACCGAGCCATGTATACGGGTGGTTGGTCTCCTGTAGGTTGGGTCCGTCCGGCATTTTCGATTCTGGGGAGGAGGCATTCTCGGACCGAGGTTCCAGGGTCCATCCCGGCGGGGAGCCTTGCGGTCTCTGGCCTGATGATCCAACCTCCCGCGGTCGGAACACCGCCCCCGCCAGGGGGCGAAGGTCCAACCTGGCCGACCTCCCCCAGAATCGGGCCGTTCGCCGCTACGACGCGGCACAGATCATACAGGGCGGGACCCGTCCCAAATCGTGCACGGCGCTCCATGCAAGAGCGCCGTGGCAACGATCCCCGCTGGCCCCCGCAGCACACAAAGAACACCATGCCCCGAGAGCTCGCGTCAGCTATATGTCGGCCTAAGCGCTGCCCCGGGCAGCGTCGGTGCTCGAGTCGCATTCTCACATCCATACGCGACCCTTTCCATACTCACAAAACACGGCGCTCCAGCACCTTCCATACACTCCACACATTTCGTCACAGCACTCTCTCGTGCACACTCTTTCGTTCCACACTCTCGTGCACACTCTCCCGTTAGGTACTCCGTAACACTCATGGGTGTGCACTCTTGCATACACCCACTCAGCGCACACCTACCCATGGGTGTGCAATCCCCTGCTGCACACCCAATCACGCGCTCTGGTGTGCATCCCCGCACACTTTCCTCGTCCATCCCACGCTCTGTGTCGCACTCCTCACACTCGGTTTCACACATACACTCCGTCGTGCATTCTCCCTCGCTCTCGGTTTCATACTCACGCTCCGACACCGTTCGCACACGCGCGCCATTCTCTTTCATACAGCGCACCACGGACCTTCCACAAGCGCCCGGGTGACGCTGGGATCCCAAGCGCGTGAAAAACCCTTTCGCGCCAAACCTTTTCACGCCATATACAATCCTGCTTAACTTCGGGATCCTCCTCTCCACACGCAGCTGCAAACTTTCATTGGGGTTAACAAGTACGGCATCATGATGTGAATCCAGACTTTGCACAATTTCCATCTTTTCCTCCCGCGATTGCTCTTGTAAGTCCGCCGTCTTCTTAACCCCAATTTCCACTATACTTTATTCAATTTCTTTTTCCTCGACGACCGCTGGCGTTAATAAAATAAAATTTTGTAATTCGGCGGTCGTCGGCTTCTCTATACCCCGAGTCGCGATTTCTACCCCGGTCCACGTAACCATGCCTTGCTCAGCCTCGCTCTCCCCGCGCTTCTCAAGTCGCACTACCGCGTCGCATACCGATGTGCCTTTCCCGCTCGACCTGCGGTCAATGTCCTTCCCCAATGCTTTTATTGCACACCGGGCTTCCTCCCTCGCTAACCCCTCGTTTATTTCTCTGGCTCGGCCATTCACGTCCTTCAACTGGCCCCCTAATTTGCTTTCTAACCTCCCAATTTGACTTCCCAATTGCTCCCCCATTCTACTTTCCAAATTATTTAACCCATCTTTCATTTGGTTACTTTGCGCATCCATCTCAATTTTCAATCCCCCTAATTTGGTTTTCCAATCATTTCCCAATTCTCCAATTTGGTTTCCCATATCATTTCGCAAACCCCCAATTTGGTTTCCCAATCGTTCTCCCATCTTGTTCTCCAAATTATTTAACCCTTCTTTCATTTCTTCCCTTGATTTGTCCATCTTTTCATCTATTTCTTTACTTTGCACCACGAAGCATGCCCTGATTTGCGCCATGAAGGCTTGCATGTCGCCCACCCCCATTTGCGCAGCTGGCGCGGCCCTCGCCGCCATGTGCGAGGCGCCGCCATCTTGCTCGCCTGCAACCCCTACTGCTGCATCCTCTCCGATTCCCTCTTCCATTTCCTCCAATTGTCCCACTTCTTCCCGGGGGTCCTGGGTTAATTCTAACCCCTCCTCATCTACCCCATCATTTTTCCCCACCGGCATCCGATCGCCTTGGCTATCCATGCACGATTTAAAATTTAGCTTTCTGATAAAATTTCGGCGGCTCGTAATTTTGACCAAATTTGTTCACAAGATAAAAAATTTGGTTCGGGTCCCAAATCCCACTCCCAGACACCAATTGTTACGGATCTCCGAAACGTCGGCTCTCCCCTTATCAAGAGGGGGTTAATCCCCTTGTCCTCTTATCTGGCCGGCACGACCCTGGAAGTTATAACGTCCTTCCCGGCGTGGCGTTAGGTAGGGTTTTTAGGCCTAGGGATTCGCTACTACCTAAGTACTAACGCCGGCCGGAAACGAGGGAATAACTCCCGCCCGAATCACGGATATTGATGGAAACGCCGAGCGGGTAGCGATCCGCGGTCCGAGTTGTTAACAAGTGACTAGACCCGATTCTAAGCGGTTGCGATCGTGCCACGTTTACCCAATGGAGAAAAGACTAGGACGATCGGATGAAGGAGAAACCAGAAAGAATAGGGCAATTTATTACACTTTGTACAAGAAGAAGAAGAGGAAACAAAAGAATGTACAAGAAAGAAAGAGGAAGGAAAAGTATACAGGGCAGCCTTAGACAGTCTTATTATATTCCCCAGACAAACGGGCCCGTCTCACACACAGACACTCACACGGGGAATGCAGATGAACAGGTTGATGGTCACCAGCGCGTCCAGGGATGGCCTCCGTGCCGCTCTCTCTCTCCGGTCCCAAGCTCGTACCGTGAAGATGGATTCCAATAGCCGAGAGGAGTTCGTACGGTGTCGTTGGGATGCACCGGGCTACTTGCGGGGCGAACGGTAGGGAAGGGCTCTGGCGGTTAATCACTCGCAGGCTATTACCGCGTTTTATCCACATGGCTGGAATATTCGCTATCGGCTGGCTTGGTTGTAGCCGGGTACGTAATAAACGCATACCGTTCCAAGCCTCGAAACGCCAATACAATCAAGGCTCTCAATGCACTCGCCGTAAAAGTCCTCTTGCCAATGCGTGAATTGTCCAAGTCCTCCCCGCACAGTCCTCTTGAATGCCAACCTTCCCCAGCGAGTCCTCTTGACAACGCACGATTCCTTGCAGTCCTTAATGAGCCAACCTTCCAACGAGAGTCCTCTTAAAGGGCTTTGCGTGCGCGCTTTTATAAGCCAAGCCAGCGAATGCTCTCGAAGCCCAAAGCCACGCCTGTCAGGCGATCCCACTCCAGCCCTGGTTGGCTGGTTATGGCTTACTGGCCCCGCCTTGATGGCTGGGTGACGTGGCCGCACCTCCTTCCTGGCACTCCGCCCCTTTTCGGGCCTTACCTCATGTGTTTCTGGGCTGGTTTGGGCGGAAGCCCAATGAGGTGGCGAACGCTGCTGACAAAGGCGTGTAACAAATTGGGAAGGGCCATGGGGCACACACTGGAGCGCGCTTAATGGCGTCGCTTGGAAGGGAGGCTGCCAAAATGAACGCATGGGGACCTACTCTTATTTGTTTGACGCAACGCAGCAACAATTATTGGAAAATGGCCTTATCTAAACACAGACTATGAAATAACTGACGTCCTATGGTGACCTACGTGTTGCTTGTGGCCTACCTATGGGGTGCTACCTTTAACCTTTAATGATGTTATTTATAGTTATTTACAAGTGTGGGTTCTCAAAACCGCAACAATATATTGTTACGGACGCGGTTTAGATGTTATTTACCGAGCGGTTGGTATTACCGCGACCGAACAGTTCCCCCGATTCTTCCCCAACTCACCCGATTCACCCAGACATTGGCCAAATCGCACTATGCCAAATCAATGATAGAAAGGACACGACGACTGGGAAAGAGGAAACGACGCAAGGGGTACAGTTCTCAAGACCTCCGGAGGAGGGTATAATTACAGTGGTGGAGAAAAGGGGTAGATTACAAGGCAGTGAGGTAAAGACACAGAAGAGATGGGCACTTAATTACCATCTTATCTTAGCCCAGACAGACCACAGACAAACGGAACAAAGCAGACTTACACAGGGATTGATGGCAGGAAGGGACAGGTAGGTCGATAGCACAAGGTGCACCTTGGCTCGGGGACAGGATAAAGCACGGTCCAGAAGATGCGGGGAGGTCTCACAGCGCTCGGAGGGGACGTCTTTCTTGCTTCAAGCTCAGCGCGCATCTGACGTCACCCCCCTCTCACCGCGCATGCTCAGCGGGGAGTGACACGCCCTCGGCTGGTTGGTTCCGCCCCACTGGGGCCGGTCCGCCGCTTCCATTGGGTGCGGGTTTACCGGGCTCCGCCCTTGACGAGGAGCTGACAGGGAGCCCCTATTTGATAACCCCGTCGAGCACATGTTTGATGGCGGCTCGTTGGGAAGGCCTGGTGCCCTCCCAACACCCCCTACCAACCAAGCCGGAGTGAGGACGCGCACTTCCTGCGCTCGTTGTTGTTGTTGTTGTTGTTGTTGTTGAACTGTGAGGAAGAGCTGCGGGGAGGTATTGGGAGGTCCTAAACTTCCTAACGGTGCCATACAATCACATTCTGGTGCAACGAAGGGTCAGAATTAATGGAAACGAGTCCTTAACTGACATAGACTAAGAATAACTAGCAAGATGTCCTATAGTTGTCTTACATGAGATGCGGTGAACCTGGGCACGACATTTAATGGGGGAAATAGGGGGATGTCGGGTCTACAGAGTGTTGTTTACAGAAAATGGGACGAGGGAATGGGGGATTGGGGATAGTTGGGAAGTATTGAGGAAATAGGGGAATATTTACAAGCGGATATGGATGGATGCAAATCCCATATCCGCAACACTGCACCCTTCTCTACCTCGGGGCGTGCCGACCCGATAAATTTTTACCTACTTTAGTGTGGCACTCAGATGTAGTTCCCTCTACTATTAACTCAACCCTGAGTGCGACAGTTTTACAGATGTTCACAAATGAGTAAATATGTCCCCCTGCGACGTTGCACCCTTCTCCTAACAGAAACACACCCACAGGATAACCGAATCGCGGAAAGCATCCTCAAACTAAACATACAGCCAGTAGGGAGCATTATTTATACAACACTGATATTTACACTACGATCCAGGACCTGTTCTTTGAGGAACACATGCAGATGTTATGCATAGGGAGAGCACGCATGCCAGCATCGATACACCAACCCACGAGTGCCCTGTGGCCCTACGGCCTTTAATAATGTGCAGAGCACCCCGTCCAAGCACCAAAAGCACCACCCCATTACGCACAGTCAGCACCATCCGGTACACCAATAAAGTGTTCATAAAAATGCACAATTAAGTGTCCATGGTCACCGGTGGTGTCGCAGCCGGCCGATGTTCTGCCGCTGGTCTTGCCTTCATGGAGTGCACTTGGCCTTCTGGCTTCTTTAGAAATGAAGAAAGGCGCCAACCGCGTCCATTTCTTAATTGTGGCCGTCAGGGGGCCAACTAAAAGTGGTTCACCTGTATGGCATAGGTGCCACGTTGACCCAGGTCCATCCACGGGTGGTGCTTGACCGCAAAAGAACTGCGGTTCATTGTGGGCGGCCACAAAAATTGCGGTCCATATGGTGTATCGATCCAGGCAGCAAGCAGCGGAAGTACAGGCCCACAACTGCGGAGCCAGCACCTCTCTCTCTCCTCTCTCTCTGCCCCAAAGCCAGATCCTCGGAGGTGCGAGACAAAAGAAGACAAGTGAGTAAGGTGGTAAGGGCGCAAAAGTGCACGCAATACAAGGTAATGCACACTGGGGGCACATGGGAACCAGGTGAGACAGGTACGTTCCTACCGTACGCCCCCCCCCCCCCAACCAGGTAACCTACATTGCCCCTCCCTTACCCCTTACTGTATCCACAAAACACAACACTACTCATAAACATCTACTTTACACATCAACAACGTCCCTACTGTCTTCCCCGTTCCTCCCATAAACCAAATTCGTCTTCTCTCCCTCCTAACCAATCAAATTTGCCATTTCCAACTCTCATCAAAATCTGCCATCTCCAACTCATCATCAGTCCCTCCTAAGGAGGGAGAGATGGAATCACCCCAATGTCTCATCCACGTCGTGATGCGTCTCACAAATCCAAACAGCAATACCCCTTTCCTGCAACACAAAACAAAGAAAACACAGGTGTGGAGTCATCAGCATCACCTCAGGTAAGTGGCTGCGTATGGTGCGACAGGTTCATCAATCCTAACTATTTCCTAAATGACTTTAACAACTTTACATTACCCGGGGTCTTTCCCTGCCAATCCATTGGCCAACTTACACTATGGGTTCTAAAAACCAATTCCCATTGACCAAACTGTGGTGCTTCTCAATTTGGGGTCTCACTCCCCCGATTCATCTCCCGGAGCCCTTGCACAATTTCTGGGCTGTGACGTGTAGCTCTCCCAGCAGGTCTACCCACCTGCACACCTCCACCACTGCAGTTGCCTCCCGAGCTTACCTGCTCCTTACCTAACCTATCTAACTGGGCAAGGCCCCTCCTGGCTCTGTCACCCCTTGGTGCCCTCTGGCACTGGGCTACCCGGGTCCGTCCACCGGATCCTCGGGCCCCATCCACAACTACCGGCTCCCAGAGCCCACCTGCGGCCTCACCTGGCCGACATCCTCACAGTGGTGGAGTGCCCAAACCAACTACACACACTAACAGGCTACCGCCCAGCCATTTCCACAACACTAATGCACCCATCCAAATACCATTCTTTCACCTCGCACCACAGATGCCAATATCCAACCACAATTTACCTATACCCTCTACCTAACACTTACACTACCCGCCCCGGGTACTCGTGAAAGGGGTCCACTCTTCCCCCATCCACACCTTCGCACCATGCACACCACTCCGTACCACTTACTCCAACTCTCTCCACACCACTCATTCTCTGCTCCATATATTTCACACACCTGTACTTGCACACCTGTGCTCTCATACTTGGTGCCGCCTGCACCCTTCTCTCCCCCAAGCGCATTCGCGCTGATCCACAACACTCACTACTCACCATGACACTCATCCGCAATGCTCTCTCATTCATCACTTGTACACTCACACACACCTCGGAGCATTGCCTCACCGATGCCTCATTTGAAGCTGCTCACCAGCACTTCCATTCACACTGCATCATCTGCTCTGTCTACTCCCTTCTAAAACTCGCGCTCCTCCGTCTTCCCTTACACTCAGCGCTCCCACGTCATTATCAAACACTAAGCTACTACGTCCCCACTACAGGTACCAAGTCTCTTACTTAAATCTGGTCACCTATAGTCACCTCTAGTCCCTATCATTATCCAAGCCCTCCCTGGCTCGGTTGTCATAGCCACCCCATATACTATAGCGCATTTGCCCCCATTTGTGAGGGATGACAGAGTTGCCATCCCACCACATCGGGCATCTCCCACTACCAATTTTGCACATCAAATTTCAACAAATCAAAAATTTGCCAATCACTACCCATCATCTGCCAATCATTACTGCCAATCCTTTGCCAATCATCAAATTTTGCCCTTTTTCTAATTTTGAGTCCAAAACACTAACCTCATCACCCGTCTACTTACTAGATCCTCTCGGTGCGCCAATTCACTTCTAAAGCTCGGCTTCGTACAGCCGAGCAATGAATGCGGGTTCTTTGGTGCCGGCGGCTGGATGCGTCCGACACTCGTTGCAGGTTAGGACGCTTACCCGGGCCGAGATCCCACGCACCACCTTGGCACGGAGCCATCCCATGGCCCGATCTCGACCTGCCGGAATGCCTCAACAAAAAGGGGTCGCCATGACGACCCTTCCTATCGGGCTGCCCGCTCCGCTTTGTGGAGCACGGACGCGGCCGTTCAAAGCGCGGCCCAGCGTGGATCACGTACGGCGGTCCTTTCGAACCCGCCGTGGTTCGGATCCCCGCTGGTCCTCGCGGCACGCGAAGCTGCCCGACGCGCACCGAGGGCCCGATTCGGCTATAAGTCGCTCTAACCGCTAACCCGGTTACCGTCGATGCCTCACCTGCATGCTTACACCCAGCAGCCCGTTCCTTGCTCATACATCCAGCTGTTCCCATGCTCCTCGTCCTTGCACCTTCTCTTCCACACCCAGGTACACTCATTCCGCTCACAGACTTGGTCACACACCTGACCACCGAACACCTTGGCACACATTCGTCGCTCGCACACCTCACCAACACACCTCTTCGCGCCCCCTCCTCGGTCACCTCCTCTGTGACAATCACAGGTGTGCTCTCACTCGCACACCCAACCACGTGCCTCACGACCAATTCCAGCGTGCATTCCCACACACGCTCGACCATTCCAGGTGTGCATCCTTCCATTCCAGGTGTACATCCTCTCTCACCTGCCACCACCAACTCACGCTCCGTGTCACTCTTACTACTTCCACCACCACTCTTGACAGCGCACTCACCCTTACTCTCGACAGCGCACTCTTTCCTCATGCACCTGTCCGTTACACACCTTTCTCGCGCACCCTCTCCCGTTACACCCTCTGTAACACTCACCACAGGTGTACACTCTTCCTTACTTTTGACAGCGCACTCTTTCCCCATGCACCCGTCCGTTACACACCTTGCTCGCGCATCCTCTCCCGTTACATCCTCTGTAACACTCACCACAGGCGTGCATTCTTCCGTTACATCCTCTGTAACACTCCTCACTACGCGCTTCCATGTGCTCCCTCGTACACGCGCTACGACCGACTCACTCTCGACAGCACCCTCACTCCTTGGCGTGCACTTTTTCCTCACACACCCCAGAGTCGGACTTTGTCGCACACCTCCTTTTTCGCACACCAGACCTGTCGCACACTTCACCAACGGCCTCTCACGAACACCCGGGTCCATCTCGACCCCCAAGCTCATTAAATCACCTGGCGCATCATACGCACGACCATATTGGTCACCACTTACACCGGGTCCTCTTTCTCTTCGCTTCTCCTCCATCACCTGCGAATCCCTCATCCGGTTAATGAGCACATCATCACGATCCGAACACAGACTTTGGACCAATTCTTTTACTTCCTCTTTTATCTCTTTCTTATCCCCTCTCCGTCGCTTCTTAATTTCGCTCACCCCTTCTTCCACTTCTTCTAATTTCTGCTTCACCTCTTTTATTTCCCGGTGCGTCTCCTCAAGTTCGTCCTCTAAGGCTACCTTGACCATTTCTATGTGCGTCCTCACCTGCCGGTCCTTCATCTCCATTACCTGTGTCACCTCGTCCAACCTCGTTGTCAGTCCCTCACGTACCATCTGACATTGCCTCTGTGTCGCTATCAAGTCATTTTTTATGTCGTTTTGTGTCGCTTTTAACCCTCCTAGTACCGCAGTGTTCCTTTGAACCTGCTCCGTTAGTTCTTTTTGTCCCTCCGTCAGCTGTTCCACTCCCAGCGTCAACTCCTCTATACCACCTTGCAATTTTACAGTCCCCTTTCTCACCTCCTTCTCCATGCGCTCCTTACAGTGCCTCACCTCCTCGCGCACTCCTCCGACCTCCTCACTCACACCTCTTCTGATCTCCTCTCCCATCACTTGCATCTCCTGCCCAGATGCCACCCTCATCTGCTCCATTTCCTCCCTGTGAGCATCCAATTTAGTTTCTACCCCCATTCTGACCCCCTCTATCTGCTGCCCCATTTTTTTAACTTCCCTTTCCGCTTGGTCCCTCATGTCCCTCAATTTGCCTTCCATACTGTTTTCTAACCCCTCTAACCCCTTTTTCATCCCTTCCATTTGATTCTCTTGAGCGGCCATTCTGTTTTCTACCCCCGTTAACCCATGTTTCACCCCTTCTATCCCATTGTCTAACCCCTCTAATTTAGCTTCTAGCCATTCCCCCATTTCTCCCATTTTGCCCCCCATTTCGCCCCCCATTACCCCCAATTGCTCACTCTGAGCCCTTATTTGCTCACTCTGAGCATCCATCCGGTTCCCCATTTCGCTCCCCAATCGCTCACTATCAGCCCTCATTACCCCCATTTGCTCACTCTGAGCCTCTATACTGTTTTTCAAACCTCCAATTTGGTCTCCCATTTGTCCCATAAGGGCCCTCATTTGCAGGAAAAAAAGGTTCGAATCCACCAGCGGCGCTGCTACGGTCGCGGGCGCGGTCGCCGTAGCCATGTGCGAGGCGCCATTTTGCGCGCCCGTAACCTCGTGCGCGAGGACGCCATTTTGCGAACCTGCCGCCCTCACTGCTTCGCTCTCCTCATGTCCCTCAATTTGGTCCTGGATCGATCCTGCCTCACTCTCCTCTACCGGAACCCAGCCGTCTTGATCTCCCATAGCACGACTTTCAAAATTCGGTTTTTTGTAAAACAAAATCAAATTTCGGTGACTTGTAATTTTGAGCGCGTTAAGTGCGCTTCGGGTCCGTATCTCACTCCCAGACACCAATTGTTACGGTAATAACACAATTGGTGTCCAAAATTTGGGCTAAATAAATTTAGTCCCAGGTTCGAATCCCAACTCCTGACTACCAATTGTTACGGACGCAGTTTAGATGTTATTTACCGAGCGGTGGTATTGCCGCGACCTAACAGTTCCCCCGATTCTTCCCCAACTCACCCGATTCACCCAGACGTTGGCCAAATCGCGCTATGCCAAATCAATGATAGAAAGGACACGACGACTGGGAAAGAGGAAACGACGCAAGGGGTACAGTTCTCAAGACCTCCGGAGGAGGGTATAATTACAGTGGTGGAGAAAAGGGGTAGATTACAAGGCAGTGAGGTAAAGACACAGAAGAGATGGGCACTTAATTACCGTCTTATCTTATCCCAGACAGACCACAGACAAACGGAACAAAGCAGACTTACACAGGGATTGATGGCAGGAAGGGATAGGTAGGTCGATAGCACAAGGTGCACCTTGGCTCGGGGACAGGATAAAGCACGGTCCAGAAGATGCGGCGAGGTCTCACAGCGCTCGGAGGGGACGTCTTTCTTGCTTCAAGCTCAGCGCGCATCTGACGTCACCCCCCTCTCACCGCGCATGCTCAGCGGGGAGTGACACGCCCTCGGCTGGTTGGTTCCGCCCCACTGGGGCCGGTCCGCCGCTTCCATTGGGTGCGGGGGTTACCGGGCTCCGCCCTTGACGAGGAGCTGACAGGGAGCCCCTATTTGGTAACCCCGTCGAGCACATGTTTGATGGCGGCTCGTTGGGAAGGCCTGGTGCCCTCCCAACACCCCCTACCAACCAAGCCGGAGTGAGGACGCGCACTTCCTGCGCTCGTTGTTGTTGTTGTTGTTGTTGAACTGTGAGGAAGAGCTGCGGGGAGGTATTGGGAGGTCCTAAACTTCCTAACGGTGCCATACAATCACATTCTGGTGCAACGAAGGGTCAGAATTAATGGAAACAAGTCCTTAACTGACATAGACTAAGAATAACTAGCAAGATGTCCTATAGTTGTCTTACATGAGATGCGGTGAACCTGGGCACGACATTTAATGGGGGAAACAGGGGGATGTCGGGTCTACAGAGTGTTGTTTACAGAAAATGGGACTAGGGAATGGGGGATTGGGGATAGTTGGGAAGTATTGAGGAAATAGGGGAATATTTACAAGCGGATATGGATGGATGCAAATCCCATATCCGCAACAATATTGTCGTGCGACTACCACGGATTGTGTCGTGTCGTGCAATTTCACTAAATGTGAAAACATTTTGCTACCTTGGAGACATGCTGAATGGAGAAGGTGGATCAGACTCGGCAACTGTTGCAAGAGTGAGATGTACATGGAAGAAGTTTCGGGAACTGAGTGGCGTGCTGATGAGGAGGGGAGTGTCGTGGAAGCTGAAGGGAAAGGTGTATGCTGCATGTGTGAGAAGTGTTATGATTTATGGGAGAGAGACATGGGTAATGAACGTAGAGCAGCAATGAAGGCTGGAAAGGGTGGAAATGCGAATGGTTTGGTGGATGTGCGGAGTATCGTTGAGAGAGAGGAAGACAAATGATGAATTGCGAAAGATGATGGGAATAGAGCCTGTGATTGATGCTGTGAAGAGGAACAGGTTGAGATGGTTTGGTCATGTTTTGAGGAAGGATGAAAGTGACTGGTTGAGAAGAGTGATGGAAATGAATGTAGAAGGAAGTAGACGACGGGGAAGACCGAAAAAGACTTGGCTAAAGATGGTGGAAGAAGAAATGCGGGCAAGGGGGTTAACAAGGAGAGATGCAGAAAATAGGGCAAAATGGAGAAGATTGTCATGGGGACCGCAAGGCTAACCCCCGCTCTAGCAGGGAAAATGGCCTTAAAATGTATGTTGTTGTTGTTGTTGTCGTGCGTCTCCCCCTCGGTTAAGACCGGGGAAATCACGAATAGCCAAAACGAGCTTTAACTCCGAGGCGACGTTCAATGGCGGATTTCGCTATACATATGTGTGGGGTAAAGAAGGAAAGAGAAAGAAGCGGCGAGATTTACCTGACACGATCTCACTGGGCAGTCTTCAACCTGCAGGAAATTAAACTCACACGAAACGGAATTTATGTACAAATAAGAGAAAAATGACCACAGTGTGGTCACCAGCTGCGACGTGTAGCATCATGAGGATATCCGTTGCAATATGCGCTACCAAATTCGACCAGCCGTTCTTACCTCATACCAACGCACGTCCGAGTGTATGCGCATGCGCTATTCATAAAGGCACCCCAACAATAAGAACAACAACGCGGTCCTCTCATAGAGTGCTCGTCGCAGCTAAAAAGAACAATTTATTATACGGAACCCGAGAACAATGGACGCGATGATAAATAAACAAGCGTTACGCCTAGGTCCCCCGTCGGTTAAGTGATGCGAGTTGACAAAGTGGAAGACGCAAGGTGGCCATCTTGGATTTTGACGTGGCGCCCCAATTTTCAATAGCGTTCTCCCTTATGCGTAGATACACCCACACACCAGATTAGAAGTTGGTACTTCGCTTATTTTTCAAGATATTCCGCTCACAAGGTTCAGACATACATGGCGGCGGCCATCTTGGATTTTGACGTGGCGACCCAATTTTCAATAGGGTTGTTCCTTATGCCTAGATACACCCACACACCAGATTATAAGTTGGTACTTCGCTTATTTTTCAAGATATTTCGCTCACAAGGTTGACATATATATGGTGGCGGCCATCTTGGATTTTGACATGGCGACCCAATTTTCAATAGCGTTCTTCCTTATGCCGAGATACACGCACACACCAAATTAGAAGTTGGTACTTCGCTTATTTTTCGAGATACTTCGCTCACAATGTTCAGACATATATATGGTGGCGGCCATCTTGGATTTTGACGTGGCGACCCAATTTTCAATAGCGTTCTTCCTTATGCCGAGATACACCCACACACCAGATTCGAAGTTGGTACTTCGCTTATTTTTCAAGATATTCAGCTCACAAGGTTCAGACATACATGGCTTCAGACATACATGGCATCAGACATACATGGCGGCGGCTATCTTGGATTTTGACGTGTGTTGCACCCACACACCAAATTCGAATGCGGTCCTTCGCTTACGCACACACGCCCGCACGCACGGACGGACGGACGGGAAAACCATAGTCCCCCTTTCGCTCCGCGGTGCGACGGGGGACAATAATGTTCCGAAATCGGGATCTTGCACACCTCACTTCAAATACAAGCACAGGGGAAGAGTGAATAAAAGAAAACGTCGTTTCTGCGTGGTGCGTCTTATCTGTCTGCAGTGTCTGTCCTCGTCAAGGATGGTCTGGGATCGAGCGCGTTCGTCCGATGCAGCACTGACGTTGGCGGGAACTGCCTGGTCGTTGGCGTGGAGCGGCCCTCGGCACGCCCGCACGATCGCTCGTTAGCACTCCAACCGCAAGCCTCGATCGTCGTTCGATCTTCAGGGGAAGAGAATCGTCGGCGCTGGTCTCTCTACCAAAGTCCAAAGGCAAGAACAGATCCAGCGCAGAGGGACAGTCCAGAGCAAGAGGGCAAAGGGAAGAGAGCGAAAATGCCGGCAAGCGGGAGGTTTTACTCGCCGTCACAAGACATCAGCCCTCCTCTCCTCCAACCAGCGCGGCGCCCCTCAACCTCTCGAATATTCTGAACGAGTTGGTGTCCTCTCATTGGCCGAGCGCTTTTTGCCCTTCGTGTCATGCCATCCGTCGGTGGCCAATCAGTGTGTCGCTCCTTCCATCAATCACGGGGACGCTTTCTGCCCTTCCCCTGACCAATCACACATCCTTCCCTACCCTGCCAATCGGTGGCCTGTTCTTTGCTCATCCTTCCCCCCTGTCAATCAAGAGTCCTTCTGGGCATGGCTCTCAGCCTGCCTGGTCGATGTCTGATCGCCATGTAGACGGGTCAATATACTGCCTGACCCCAAAAAAATTGCAAATTTTTGTTTTATGCTTATTTCTAGTAGTTTATGAAGTGGAAGACAACATATTAAAAGTTGGACAATTTTGACGCATGGGAAAGTCCCTCAGTGACGTCAGAAAACAAGATGGCTGCCGGCAGATAAAACGTAAAAAAATTGACTGATAATTATCATCAGACCACTAACAATTTAAAGTTAATTTTGCACCAATATTTGTATTATGATCGTTGCTGGTAGTTTATGCAGTGCTAATCCTGAGACCATTCGCAATTTAAAGTAAATATTTGCACAAATATATGTTCTTTGATTGTTTCTGCCAGTCTATGACATGGAAAGCAACATATAAAAAATTGGACAATTTTGACACATGTGGAAGTACCATATGCCTTCTAGTCTTAGATTCCAGTTTCATCGTCCTCCTCCTCCTCCTCTATGTCTGGTTCAACACTCATATTGTCACAGTTGCTGTCCTGGCAATGTCCACATGCACTGGTGCACTCTAATCCATGCTTCCTACATGAACACCTTAGTGTTTTGCACCCCCCTGAACAGTTGCAGTGAATCATCTGAAGTAGTATGTCTGGAGCAGGGCTTTTGTCTGTCATCACTGGAACAAGTTTTCCTCCTTCTACCTTCCATCCCCACTCCGTTGGCTCCATTCCACAACAAAGGCCCATCCATTCCATTACCTGGTAATAGGTCCGCAGAGAATGAAACTTGCAGGCAGCGGATGTGGGTGGCAGTCTTTCAGGAGTGACAAATGCCTTAGCCCTTGCAACCTTTTTGCAGAGAATGTTGTATCTGATCGATGCCAATGAGTCGTTCTGATTTGCTTTAAACAATGCCACCATTGCTCTGCAGCCTGCAGTTTCAATAACATCCTGACTCTGCTGTGGTTTACAGAACACCTTTGAGCTGTCTATCAGTTCCTTTTCTTTCTTGATGATTCTTTGAAACCCTGACGTCTTTCCAATCCCAAAGACACGAGACGTTGCGTCACAGCCAGTTAATGCATGAAGGAACAATATATCTCTGCAGGCTGCATTTCCAAGTATCTGCTGAAGGACTTTGATATTGTAGACATTTGATTTTGCCTTGTCAGAACGGAAATAGAGTTCAATGCAGTTTGTCTCCACCATATAGAAGAGCAGGAGGAGAAGGAGATCTGTATCTTCTCCAATGAGGGTTGTAGATCTGGAAGCCGCATTTGCGACGGCCGCTTTTGCAATCTCAACATCAGCATCTCCCTCTGCTTGGATCACCTCACAGCCTTCCTTGTGCAACACCTCTATAATCAACAGTATCATTGCCTGCTTGTTTGACTCATTCGACAGAAAGTCCTCCTTTTTCCCAACAAATTTTGTTGACTCCGTAATGTTAACCTTGGCGGCATTCTTGTTTCTATTCCGACGTTGATGAGAACAGTCCTTTGTGCTTGGCCCAGCCTCATAACCATCAAACACAACAGTAGCTTTGCCATAGTGTCGTACTGTAAATGAGGCATATTCATCTGCAATGGAACTGTAGGTGAATCCCTCTGTCCACTTTAAGCGGTGAATAAGTGATCCCCCGTCAAGAACATAGTGATCTGTTCCTGGAACTGTCTGGTTGACAGCATTGTCAGATTTGGTTGTAGCATAATTCCTTATTGCCTCCGCCAACTGTGGTTTATCTGGCTGGCGCAGGATGTTTTTTGCCTCAAAAAGAGACATTGGGTATGGGCAGAGTTCATATTTCATCACTTCACCTATCTGGAGATCTCCCGTCTGTGACACCACTAAGAACCTCTGGAATAGTAACGCTGGATCTATTGTGCGGTCCTCAGCAACTTTGACTGCCCTGCTGAATGCAAGTGTCTTGGCTTTAGAACTCCTTTTGTGTGAATAGGAGTAAGCTGGGTGATCATCCATCTTCTTGACAATGTCACTACCTACTTTGAATAGGTCATGAACATTGACATCCTCATTTGCAGTAACCCCTGTGATGATATTGCGCAATGACTTGTCATCAGAAAATGGTGTGAAGCTGTCCAGTTTTTCGGCAACTTTGCCACGATCAGCTTCATCTCGACTCACCCTGGATGTTGTCAACTCCTTATGTTGTTCACTTGTTGAGTAGCTACTCGAGGTCAGTTCTTGCATAGCAAGGTTGTAGGAGGACGATATGGTTGAAGACAGAGTCCAAACTGCTCTCTGGTGCTCTGACATCCCACTTCCTCGAGTCAGCCCCCCTTGGCTTTTCAGTGAGCGCATTAATGTCTGTTCTATCACAAGATCAGAGCCTAGGCCAGCCCAGTATTGGTCACTGCGCCGGATTACATGATAACCAGATTGGAACTTCTGATGAACCTCAGGGTTGTCATCCTCTAACGCAAGCATCTTCTCGAGATAGAGTCGAGCTGACTTCAGGTAATTGGGATGGCCAGCAGCTGCAAATATCGGCAAGCAAGCTGATATGGCTTGGAGATGCATCTCCCAGGACCCCGTCCGATCAGCTGCCACAAGTGCCCTTGCAATTCCCAACATACGCTGGTAGTTGATCCAAAGTGCACTGGTTTTCGAGTCCTTTGCAAGTTTATTCCTTTCCTGATTCAATCTATTGTCAATGAAATGAATGCACTCTGATTGCAACACAGACTCTATAGTGTCACTTTCGACAGTCTCCAGGGAAATGTACAGTCGCTCCAGTTCTGCCACTTGTTCTTGAAACCCAGGGTCAACTTCCACAATCTTGCCAACAACCTGACGTGTAAGACACTGATCCACAAGCAAATGGCCACGAAAAGCACGTTGCACCGCCTTCCCACTCAGCATGTGCACAACAGCATTTTGACCATACACTGTTTCCAGGATCTCTTTCAGTCCACTTCCATCCATCAAACTTCCAATGGCACCCAACAAATTCATTAATGTGTGGAAGCTCCCAAGCAGTAGCACTGCATTATGGATTGGGTAGTGATGATATATAAACAAAAAGAAACAAAAATAAAAAACCAAAGACGTTTTCGACGTAGTGAATCGTGCATGGTTTTGTGACATTTTTATCATGTCAAAAATTTTTACTTTCCCATGGTCCATTTCTGTCCAACTTTTGATATGTTCCTAAGTAAGTCTTAAAATATAAGGAAATGCAATAAAACTAAAATTTGCAATTTTTTTGGGGTACGGCTGTTCTGGTTGTATATTGACCCGTCTAATGGTGTACCACTGTGCGGCCGCTTCCTGCTTGTCTTTTTGGTCAGTTATTGTGGTGGCGGGGGAATTAATTAATGTGGTGCACTAATGGATTTATCTACTGTTTAAGAGTGCGTTGCCATACGGGACACCGGGATAATCACAGAGGTTTGACATACCAGGGAGTTAGCCAAATCCCTATTCTACCTATCACCTGATCATCCTGGTATGATCACAGGTACACACTTAATCCGACAAACCGGGCTAACAGAAATTACAGGTGAGGTTTCCCTATCACGACAGACGAAGCACCTACCTATGCAGATCTACCTGGATCTAGATATGCCCTACCCAACCGACATAACTATATATTGTTGCGGTTTTGAGAGTGTACATATTGATCATTAAAGGTTAAAGGTTTGCCCCCTAGTTAGTCCACAAGCAACACGTAGGCCCCCTTAGAACATTAGTTATGTCATAGTATGTGTGAGGATAAGGCCATTTCCCTAGTATCATCTGTGTTGTGTAAAAGAAATAAGTATAGGCCCCGTTCATTTTGCCTCCACCCTCCAAATCTACCTCGTTGGGCAGCATCCATCCCGCGCCCCATTTTGGCTATTGCACCTCGCATTAGGATGCTCACTAGTCAAGGGACACGAGGTAGGCCTGAGAGAGGGTGGGGCCGGCGTTGAGGTCGGGGAGCGGCAGCGGGAGACAGTAAGAGCCATAACCAATCAGGGCTCGGGTGACATGGCGTGATAGGGCGTGGTAAGGGCGGGCCTATATAAGCGCACGCACAAAGCCCTTGAACAGGACTTGCAAGGAATCGCGCTTTGTGAGAGGACTGTCGAGGACTCGCATGTTTGGGCTTGCGCATAATAAAGGACTCGTGCGAAAGGACTTACAGAGGGAGCTTGTGGTATCCAGAGAACTCGCATGATAAGGACTTCTGCGGGAGAGGAGCTTTGCTATTGAGCTTGCATTGGGAGCGCTATTGAACTTGTATTGGGAGCGCATATAGCGCCTGTCCATCTATTACGTACGCAGCCACGCCAGCGTAATCGCCCAGCCAGCCTTACCTTTCGCCCCGTAATTGTCCAATCCGCGTCAACGACCCGCGGGGAGCTTCTGCTGCCCTAACCATCTTCTTCGCGGTGGGAGTCGAGGACCGGAGTGAACTGCCTGGATGCCATCATCCCTGGACCATCAGCAATCCCCGTGTGAGTGTGTCTGAGTGTGAAACGGGCCCGTGTCCTGGGATAAGTATAAGACTGTATAAGGCTGCACTGTGTGTTCTTCTTGTCCTTCCTGTACAAATTGTAAATCTGTTATTCCTTGTTTCTTCCTAATTCGACCGTATCAGTGATTTCCTCCATTGGGTAAGTGTGGCACGATTAGAACCGCTCGGATCGGGTTTAGCCATTGTTAACGGCTCGAGTCACGGTTCGCTACCGCTCGGCGTTTCCACCTATAACCTTGATTCGGGCGGGGCTTATCTCCTTGCTTCCTGGGCGGCGTTGGTACTTAGGTAATAGGAATTCGGCCTACAACCCTATTTAACGCCGTCCGGAAGGAATGTCATAGCCCCGGATCCCATCGGCTAGTCAAAGACAAGGGGACTAATCCCCCCTTGGTAAGGGGAAAGGCCGATGAGGAGATCCGGAGCAATTGGTGTCGGGGAGTGGGATTGGACCCGAAGTGCGCCTAACGCACTCAAAATTACGAGTGGCCGAAATTTAGTTAAAAATCCAAGTTAAATCGTGCCATGGATAACCAAGACGGTCGGATGCCAGTGGGGGTAGAAGATGAGGAGGTAGAGGAATTAGAATCAACCCAGGACCCCCGGGAAGAAGTGGGAGAAAAGGAGGATACAATTGATGAGGGTGCAGCAGTAGGGGTGGCAGGAGAAGAAAATGGTGGCGCCTCGCACATGGCAACGAGGGCCGCGCCCACTGCGCAAGTGGGGGCGGGGGGGGGGGTAGACATGCAAGCCTTCATGACGCAGGTCATGAATGAAATAAATAAAATAAATGGCAAATTGGATACTGTTATGTACTCCTCCCTGACCCCCTGGTCACGATGTACCTCCGAGCCCCGAGAGGAGTCACGGCAGAAAAATGTGTCATTCTGTATGTCAAAGATCAATGGAGAAGCCACCTCAATTGATACTCACAAACAAATATTGTATTTAGATCACACAAGAATAACACACAACAACATGCATTATAAAGGCCATTTTCCCTGCTAGAGCGGGGGTTCGCCTGACAAGGCTAACAAGTTAGCCACACAAGAATAACAGTACAACAATAATAGTATTCAATAGTACAATCCATGTCCTATGATGGCACCATCAGTTTTTGTAATATGGAACTCACTGTGCTCCAAGTGAGTGAAACACGAACATCCCCAATGTCTCTTATTCCCGGCTTCAAGCCCAAAGTTTATTTGCTCCAGCGATCGACAGAACGATGTCCGATCGAGACCAGAATCCCGTTCGGATGGTAAATACAGTCACACAGCCACAGCTGTACAAAGGCGCCCTCAAGGCGACTGGGATATCCAAAGGCGCCCTACAGACAACTGAGAGATCACACCCTCGGGTATGGACGAATTAACCTTCAAAATGCCACGTCACACACACGCCCCAGATCGACGTCTGGATGCGGTGAAAATGGTCAAGAAGAGACGAAACCGCGAGCGAAGCACAAGTCCTGCGCGGGTCAAAATGGCCGACGGCCCGTTCTCGGGTCGAAATGACACGACGAGGATTCCTCGGAATCCAACGCCAAACCTGACACGCAGGTTGATCAGTCACAGCGATAACAACTCGGTCGCAGGACTTCCTTTCCCAGGAAACCTGAAAGTTCACGAGTGACTTTCGTTCGACAACGTTCGCCCCGGACCTTGAAGCGACAAGCTTCTTGTCCGACTTCACTCGCCCCGCCCTCTTTTTTCTCTTCTTCCTCTTCCTCGTCCGGTTCCCGATCCGGTTTCCTGTTTCTTTTAACATTAACTTTTAACTTTTGAAAATAGAAATATCTATTCCCTTTAAATGACAACCATAATAATACATGGAATCAGAAATATTTACAGTGGATGCAAACCACCACAAAAGGAAGTGACGAATCCGTAACACTTCCCCCCCTCAAGAAAGAAAGTTTGAACATAGTGAAAACTTTCTTTGCAGGCAAAAACATTTTTTGAATGAAGGTTAAGGGGATTTGATCAAAAATCCAAAACAAAGCAAATCTATAGCACTTTTTGAAGGAGGCCGAGCTGAGAGCCAGGTTTCATGGGGGTTTGGTGGTGAGGCCTGGAAGTATTCACTACATGGACGCCTTTAGGAACGTGGAGTTCACGGTTAATCCGTGTAGGAATCTTGGCTCGGCTGCTCCACAGCATTCAGTGCTTCAAACTCTTCCTAACTTTCATAATAATCATGGTTGGAGCGCTTGTCGCTGTAGTCACGTGAATAGCGGTCTCCTTCTCGGCCACTACCCTGATAATCATCCCTTCGGAATCTGCCGTAACTCTGGGAGCCTCCACAGTAATCTCGACTGCGGCCACCAGCAAAACTATTACTTCCACCCCGGGAGCCATAGCCACCCCTGAAACTACCTTCACGTTTTCCTCCTCTGTAGCCCCCTTGACGCCCATGGCCTGCCTTCTCTACTATATATATATGTTGCATCAAGATTCCCAATGGCTTTGTTTGGATTGAGTGTTAAATTATTAGTAAGGTTTAATCAAGCCCATATGCGCCTCCCTAAAAATAAATAGCGTTATGTAATTTTTTAACGGCGCCATATGTGCATTAAATGCAGAATTACCAATCAGGACGTTGTCGAATTTTTTAAGCCAATTATGTCGCTCTTCACAACAAAGTTCCATACCTCGAATGACCACGTACACGTTTTTATGAACAAAAGGTTTGTTACCACAGAGAGCGCGGAAGGGCAGAAACTTGGTAACTGAATACACCTCTGATGTTCTTGAGGCCTGAGCCTAGATCTACTGTCATCTAAATACCCCCCAGAGGATAACTAGAACGGCACTCAGTAGAGAGCATACCTCCGCGACGTGAACTGTTTACGTTTTGTATCCCAGAGTAGACGAGAAAATCACAATACAGAATCACATTAAATCAAAATCATCCGTCCACAACTTTTTGAGATATCCTGCTATGTATCGATTTTAGCCATATCTCCCAATGGTGAAGAATCACTAAAAAAATTCTACTAGACGGATCCAGATCCGGATCTTTACCAAAATTGAATCGATTCTTCGTTGTCACACACACAACCTGTCCAACAAGTTTCGTCCAAATCCGTCCATAACTTTTTGACATATCCTGCTATATGTTGGTTTTAGCCCCATCACTCAATGGTGAAGAATCACTGAAAAATTTAAATAATTCCCCAATCCGAATCCATATTCAGATCTTCACCAAAATCGAATCGAATCGTCCTCGTCAGACACCCAACCGGTCCACCAAGTTTCGTTCAAATCCGTCCACAACGTTTTGAGATATCCTGCTATATATCGTTTTTGGCCCAATCTCCCAATGGTGAAGAATCGCTTTTAAAAATTCTAGTAGCCGGATCCGAATCTGGATCTTCACCAAAATCTATTCATTTCGTCCTTGTCACATACGCTACCTCCCTGCCAAATTTCGTCCCAATCCGTCAACAACTTTTTTAGATATTTTGTTCACAGACAGACAGACAGGGGTGAAAACATAACCTCCATCCACCTTTGACAGCGGAGGTAATAACAACCCTTCCTGCCGCTCCTGTTCGAAGTGGGTGCACGAGTTGCCTGAAACCAGATCCATCTGTACATCAGACTCGTAATTGATGTTGAACCACCCACACCGTCAAGACCCTCGGAGGTGAATTGTTTGATACATTCAACAGCAAGGATTAGGGGGTTGAGCGGACAGAGGCTAAAAAATGTGTATTTTGTGTCGTAGATTGTGAACGAGAGCAGTTCTAATTATTAAAGTAAATACTGTAGTACATTCGATTTATCTCAGCACTTTAACCACGTGACAAACCCCAGGCCTTCTAAAGCAATACAGTTTATCAAAGTGAGAATTAAAATCTTGAGCTACGATTGTGAACTCGAGAACAATAAGCGAGATGGTTCAACCATCGCATATGCTGCATGGACCATGTAGGTCGTACATATTCATTCATTCATTGTACGCATTATCCACATCGTTGACAAAACTACACGTTGTGAGGAAAAACATGAAGTATAAAACATATATATTATACATCAAATTTAAAACAGACAACCATCGACAATACCTATAGCGATCCATCTCTAGATAAAGCTTGTACTTTTACAAAGCTTCATCATTTACATCTGAAAAAAACGTATTATAATTAGTGAAAACACACCGATGTTTCATAATGCTTGTCCTGTACGTAAAGGCCTCAAGACCGTGCCTACGTCATCACGTTTCAAAAGCTGTATAAACTGCATGCGTGTATTACATTTACATCGTTATATATTATTACTCCTTATGTATTTCGGCGTTTGTATATTTTGCATTTCTTTCTGTATATGCTCTCCTCACCATCATCATTAATGTACGGGATAGGAGGATGATGGCCTGTGATGAAACAGCATTTGCAATAAAATATATTGTACCGCCGGTTGCGACCACATCCGCTACACCGCCATCAAAATCAAACCAAGCAGGAGGAAGAAAATGCACCAATAATGATAAACGATCGGAGGGCTAAGAAGGTAACGAAGACAAAACCCGTGAACTACACAGGACGTTAACAGAGGGACACTGTTTGGCGTGGATTCAGAGGTGCCTCCAAATGACCTGAGGTGTGTTCCATTAGCAATGAGCTTGTAGTTGTAGAGTGCGTGTCAAGCTGTAGAGCAACTTTCAACTGTTCTAGTGGGGTTCCCACCATGAACAAATTTTCATTTTCACTTCAAGTTTTTGAAAAAGTTTAGTTTTTGGTACCAGGTCGAAGCTTAGGGTCTAAGTAACAATTTTGGTCCGAGTGGACAAACATCACATGGAGTCTTCATACATTCCCGCCATTTTCCAAGATGGCCGCCATCAAAATCTAATACTGACAATATCTCGGAAACTAATCAACCTAGAAACATGAATTTGGTGTCTATACCTAGGTTTTCATGGTCAAGGAATCAAATAAAACCATTTCTGACTACATCAGAGTATTTATTTGTCCCGAAATGGTAAAATTCAAGATGGCCGCCACCAAAATCCTATATCGGCTATACTTCCAAAACCACTAAACCTTCAGTCATGCTGTTGGTGTCCATGCCTAGAATTTTATGGCCAGGGAAGCAAACAGTTATGTCTCTAAATCAGTAGGTGTATCTCTGTTCCCCAAAAGTAGAAAAATAACCATGGCAATTAGGATCTCACATTTATCCTTTGTGATCATGGAATCAGCTTAGGTTGTTTGCTGGAATATCTGTGCAGTACACGAACTCATTAGCACATTTTCTAGTCGCATTATATATCTGTTGATATATCAGTATGTATCCAAATATCTAAATACAATAGCCATTGTGTTATATAAGTCAGCACACATGAATACATTTTGTATATTTGGAAATCGGTTTGGATAATTCATATGTATGTGCAACTGCTTCTGCTGAATCCCTACTTGTCAGATTTTTGTGTTATGTTATGTCCATGTATACTTGATTATGCTTGGTTATTATATACTTACATGTATTTTCTTTTCGTTCCAGGCTAGTGTGATGGCTGAGACAACGAACTGTGAGTTGTGTGTCCTCTGCCAAGAAAAAACAAACGAAGAACTTGTCTGTCCTCTTGACAACCCAGTTGGTGTACGTAGGGCGGAGGCATACAAAGATATTATCAGCCTTGTAAATCAATTCCGAGATGTAGATGCTGCACCTCACCCAAA
The DNA here is from genome assembly GCF_964187855.1 of Myxine glutinosa. Lineage (NCBI taxonomy): Eukaryota > Metazoa > Chordata > Myxini > Myxiniformes > Myxinidae > Myxine > Myxine glutinosa. The sequence goes on along the minus strand of NC_136262.1, from coordinate 216,697,544 downwards.
CTTGGAACTTCCAGATGAAGGATCTATGCAAGCAAATCGAGCATCCTGGCACAAAACATGTCGTCAGTTGTACAAGGCATCAGCACTTGACCGGGCAAAAACACGTTCTTCCAAAGGCTTGCCACCTCTACGAAAACGACCAAGAAGATCTAGCACAGAAACTAATCGAAATTTATGTCTCTTCTGTAATGAAGAAACGAGTAAAGATGACCATTCATTCCAAAAAGTTTCCCTCACCGAGAACATCCATGACAAAGCAGTTTCATTGGGAGAGGATCGCATTGTAGCACGGCTTGCAGAAGGAGATCTGGTAGCTATTGAAGCTAACTATCATCGATATTGCTACACTAAATTCAACCGTCGGCATTATGAAATGCTAATCAGTACAAAACAAGGTCAAGTCACCCAAGACACTGAAATCACAGTAGAAAATGAGCTACTACAATTCGTCAGTGAAGAAATTGCTGGAGGACGTAGAATCTTTGCTCTCCAAGATTTGACAGATATGATGACGGAAAGGTTGGGACAGCATGAGATTCGTAAGACAGTGAACTGCACACGCCTGAAAGAGAGAGTACTTGAACACTTCCCACATCTGACAGAAGAATGGTGGCTACTCTGCAAAACCTTGTGCTTCTGTTCTTTGCACTTGATCACCAGAATTATGCAAGGTGGGTTCCCGTATTCATCAGAGACCTTGAAAGTCTTCCATCTAGCATCCAAGAGGAGTTTGAAGCAGGTCACTGGGCAATAAGTCGAAGCAATCATCGTTACTCTTCCATTCCGATTGATCAAGCACACGAACAGGCCAACAAACGGGTGAAAGGGGTTGGGGGAGTGATCGGGATCACAGAGAACCCTGAGATGCTAGAACGCTGGATTGCAACTGGTCCAGAAATTAGCCGTGTTCTAGAGCAATTCACTGATGTAGATGACGACGAAGATCAAGAGCTCCCTCATCACGAGGAAGGAAGTACATCCCAGCACCGATTTAGGCGTCATGTCACAAATCTCATGGATGTGCTGCAAAGCAGAGGGAATCCCTTTGAAGAGAGTAGTGCAGAACTAGTTACATTCGACAATAAAGTGTGTGTTGACAAGTCTGCCGCCACATCGGTCCGTGTCTTAGAATCTAGAGGACAAGAGCAGTATGACCACTTTCGGAAGAATGTGCTGGACTCAAATGATGTACCTCTGGCAGCTCCGATCAAGAAAAACAACTTGCTGCTGTTCCATGAGGAGAAAACTCGAAAAAAGACAGCACTTCAGAAGAAGGTGCAGCACTTCAAACAACATACAGAGCTGTATGGACAAGCATTCATTATGGTTGATAGCCGGGGTGGAAATTTGGAGGAATTTTTCCGTCACGAATCCTCCTCATCACCAGATGCACTGGCTTCTGATGGGTCCATCAACTCTTGCACCAAGTCAGATTTATTGGCGTGCATTATGGAAGCAAGTGCAAGTACCGGACTATCCGCGGATGAGGAGCTCGTCGCACCAGATGATTATGGGGTCATCGTTATTGATGGTGGTGCACTGATCCACTCTCTTCCTGGCACAACTGTCCAAGGCAAAACATTTGATGAATATTTCACCAAAGTATTCTGCCCAAGAATCCAGCATGAGTTGAAAAGAGCAGCGAGAGTGGATATTGTATGGGATCAGTATCGCACAATGTCAATCAAAGCGACCACAAGAGAAAAGCGAGGAACAGGCACACGACAGCGAGTATCTGGTTCTGCCAAAGTGCCTGGAAACTGGCAAAACTTTTTGGCTAATGCCGAAAATAAAAAAGAGCTCTTCTCATTCCTGTCAACAAGCATTGTGCAAACACCATTCCAAGATGGCAAACAGGTTTATATCACTTCTGGTGACCAAGTCCTCAATGCAGGGAATGGACCGCCCATGGGACGATGTAATCATGAGGAGGCAGACACTCGTGTCCTGGTACATCTTCTTCATGCCCTCCAATATTCATCACTGGGAATGGTCTATACTGGCGACACAGACGTTGTCGTAATACTTCTGTGTAACTTCCACCACATCAAGGCGGTGAATCCGGAGTCAGATATCTGGATTTCTTTCAAAGCAGGAAAGACAGTCAAAATGATCTCCCTCAACAACATTGCCTCAAGTTTGGGTGTGACAACGTGCAAAGCCTTGGCTCTCTTTCATGCATTCACTGGATCAGACAGCACGTCAGCTTTCAAATTCAAGGGCAAGCGATACTGCTTCAAGCGGAAAGATGAGGTTCCACCCCTCTTGAGTGAGTTTGCGACAATTGCTAGCACCCCGTTTCTTACATCGCCAGAGTTGAGGGAAGTGGTGAGTCACTTTGTTTGCAAAATGTACTCCAACGAACCTATCACTGATGACACCAACGTTGACCTTGTTCGAATGAGGGTTTTCTGTCACAGGACTAGGGATGTGGAAAGAATACCCCCTACAAGTGATGCGCTGGACCAACATCTCAAAAGGAGTGTCTTCCAGGCGAGCATCTGGACTACAGCGCACGAGCCACTGGCACTAGTCCCAAGCCCAAGCAATCATGGATGGATGGAAAAAGATGGCCAACTGGTTCCCATCTGGACCACGTTGCCCCTTGCCAGGGATGTGTTTGATCTAGACGTAAAATGCGCGTGCACAAAACCTTGCTCGTCATGCAAGTGCAAAAAAGCTGACTTGAAGTGCTCACGTTTATGCAAGTGCACATGTCCCAACTAAATGACCATGATGGTTGTGAGAATGAGTAATGATTTTTTAGTTGCACTTACCTAATCAATCAAATATCACTAAGAACAATGAAAATAGAATGTTCGGTTTATATTCATGGTATTTTATAGAATTTACGTTCGTATGTGCTTAATTGTTAACATGCATAATTCTGCTAAATTCTGCTATAACGTTTGTTGTGTAATTTACCATTTCGGGACAAATAAATACTCTGATGTAGCAGAAATGGTTTTATTGGATTCCTTGACCATGAAAACCTAGGTATAGACACCAAATTCATGTTTCTAGGTTGATTCGTTTCCGAGATATTGTCAGTATTAGATTTTGATGGCGGCCATCTTGGAAAATGGCGGGAATGTATGAAGACTCCATGTGATCTTTGTCCACTCGGACCAAAATTCTTACTTAGACCCTAAGCTTCAAAATGGTACCAAAAATCAAACTTTTTCAAAAACTTGAAGTGACTGATGCCCCAGGCCCCCCCCTATTCGAATCGTTGAGAAATTTGCCCACAGAACTCGGAAGTCGGTTTTTTTCATGCCTGACCCACGAGAAGATCTTCAACGATCGTGTTCTTTGTGGTGGAAAAACCTAGGAACAACCAAATTCAACATCAAAACGTATGTTCATTCAAAATATTGTGTTGATTGCGAAGACCACTTTGAGCCATCAGCGTTCCTATTTCATCAACAGGTTCACTGCCTGGGAAACAAGCCTCGGAAATTGCTGAAACACGATGCTGTACCGACACTGGGCGAGAGTTACCTGGTGATTTGAAGCCAAGCCTATGTGAATACTAGCAGAGCCTACCTGTCGCTTCGCTACATTGGTTCACTGCGTCTGCATTGAGTCTGTAAATCAAGATAACTCGACTAACATGTGGGAAGATATCATCAGTTTATGAAGTGACCCCAGGTCTATAAATTGGACGGTGGCTCATTGTGGCTTCGTTTGTCATATGCCCCGAGGGCAGTTTGAATTCTCGTAAGATAGCCACTCAATCTCGCAGGAGAGAGCCAGAGATCCTGCACCGCACAGTCTTCCATATAAATGTTATTGTTCTGCATAAACTGGCCCACAGCATGACAACAGCCATCGGATCCTGCAGGAGCGGCCTGCGAACGCTCCGCTATGGCTTAGCCTTCAAGTTTGACTGCTTCACAGCCACAACTGACTGTCGTTTAGTTTCGGTTTACCCTCCAATTTTTTTACTACTTCACCACTGTGGTCTAACTATTCGAACTGTTTGGTTCCGGGACCACAAAGGAAAACTAGAAAGCATCTGAAAATGTAAAGCCCATCCGGGTCTGCTTTGTAGTCGGACTTCTTTTTCTTCCGTATGCTAAACGTGACAAAAACAGCGAACAAAATTGACGATTTTAGGTGACCTTGACCTTTTGACCTCAAAAGCAATAGGCATCAGTAACTCAATATGCAAACCCTGCTCAAATTTCAAGTCAATTGGACGAAAATTGGCGATTTTATGCAACCTTAACCTTTGACCTTTTGATCTGAAAAAAACAAACATTCAGCTTCTAGCTTTTGATTGGTGAACCAAAGTGACCCAATATGCAACTTCTTAAAGATTTCAGGTCGATTTGATGGATATTGACAATTTTACGTGACACTGACCTTTGACCTTTTGACAAAAAAAAAAAATTAATTTGTCTTCTCCATATTCTCATAATAAAGCATTGCCAGCTAATGCAGGGTTGCTTCGCTGATGGTACTATTGAGAGGAGAGGGCAGAGAATAGGAGGAAGAGCAGGAGAGGAGGGGGACGGTGGAGAGCAGGATGGAGCAGGACAGTGAGCAGGGATCAAGATGAGGGATGGCTCAAGCACTCAAATGGCTTACCCACTCAAGCAAGCACTCTATTCAAAACCGTTGATAGGGAACAGGTGGCTTGTCAAGAGCTGGCTAGCTGCTTGGTAACTGAAACACCCCTGGACATCTGGACAGTATTTATTTAAAGTGTTTGTGGACATAATTTATTTTAAAGTGTATGTGGACATAATTTATTTGAAGTGTACATGTGCATAACATATTTAAATTGTACATTGTACATATAACTTGTAAAAGAAGAAGTTAAAAAAAAAACTTCTCGGGAATTTCACCGGCCTCCCCACTAATGAGTTAGGTATGCAGGCATTTCACTTCCAAGCCGATTTCCGTTTGTGAAATACAGTTTGAAAAGTCGGGCGAAAACCAAAAGTGTTTTTCATTAAAGACGTCACTATTTCCTTTCCTCTTGATTATGAGAACGTACTTTGGACAGTGTATATTAGACTGCTGCCGCGATCGCTCTGGACCAAACATGCATGACCTTGTTCCTCTGCACGAGTTGCAATTCAAATGTACTATTATGAATTTTGGGGTTGGGGAATATATAGATTTAGGTAGATCTGCATAGGTAGGTGTCGTGATAGGGAACCTCACCTGTAATAAGTTCTGTGTTTAGGCGGTTTGCCGGATTAAGGTGTGTCTTCATCCCCATTACGAGGAATGGGGCCTGATAAATAGTTCTAGGGAATAAGGATAAGACCCCTGTGTGTGAAACCTCGGTGATCATTCCTTTGTCCCGTATGGCAACACACCACATACATTAGCGAGATCCATTAGTGCACCACATTAATTAATTCCCCCTCCGCCACAAGACGATAAGACTGACCGGAGGAACCAACAGGCAGCGGCCGCGCAGTACGCCACCATGGCGATGGAGCATCGTGCAAGGCAGGTTGAAGCCACGCCCACTTCGCACGTGATTGGTCAAGAGGGTTTTGATGGGAAGATCGCACTATGGCGTAAGAAGCTGGCCACTGATTGGTGGAAGGAAGTGGCAGACTGATTCACCACCGACGGATGGCATGACATGAAGGGCAAAAAGCGCTCGGCCAATGAGACGACGCCAACACGGTGAGAAGATTCGAGAAGTCAAGGGGTCAGCCCTCCTCTGTTTGGGGGAGAGGAGGGCTGACGTCACGGGACGGCGAGTAAAACCTCTCGCTCGCCGGCATTTCTCTCTTCCCTTTGCCTCTTGCCTTCCCTTGACTGTCCCTTCGTGTTGGACCTGTTCCGCTTGGTGGATGTTGGAAAGACGATGGGCACCGACGGTCATCCTCGACTGGTGCCTGCGTGCAAGTGCTGTGCTGTGTGGCATGGGACGGACCGTGCAGGAGGCCGGTGTTTGCGCCAGCAAACGGGGCCGAGTGGTTCGCGCCGACCAGAGCCGCATTGGACGGAGCCTGAACGGACCGACCCGACATACAGACTGAGATAAGCCCGAAACACAAACGCGCACACAATGTTTCTTTTATTTATCCTCCCATTGTTCTGTATGTGAAGTGAGGTGTGCGGGATCCCGATTTAGGAATATTGTTAAGTTTTGATCATCACGTTTCCCTGTCCCGATATTTATTAAATAAATCCTTGCATTATTTTCCCCTGTACATTTCACATTCGTTTTGGTTTGAATTATTTCCCTCAGGTTGAAGACATCGGACTGTGAAGGTAAGCGGCATTGTTCATTCCGCCTCGTGTATGATCCGCCATCAATTGGGAAACGCCTCGTTAAGCTCGATTCATCTGTGGTGACTCTCGGTCTTAACTGAGCAAGCCACACAACAGTACCTTTATTTCCTCAAAACAGTACCTTTATTTAATGGTAGAAGAAGACACATTGTTCAGTCTTTGAAGAGGTCAATGAAGTCAAATAACTATGTGGAGCGAAAAAACAATAGCGGCGATTTCTGGCCCGCTGCCGTCGCCTGGCTGATGGGTGGTGCTTGTGACATGGGGGGAAGGAGGGAGAGGGCGTGGCCTGTAGAATGGGCAGTGCTTATGACCTACCCACAGGCATGAACTCAGCTTTATATATATATATAAGAAGCTCAAATGGTAAAAAAAAAGTTACGGCCGAACAGTTACGAAACTAGTTGTCAATAGACAATAGTTGTATTTTGTGGGGAGTAAGAGTTGTAATCCCTAATAAGTTCAGTTTTTATATACTTTGTTTACTTGTTTGTTTGATTTGTTTGTTTGATAAATGTTAGCTCTTTCACGAGCCTCGACTCTGTATACAAAAAAAAAAAAAAAAAAAGGTCTCGACTTTTAGAATATTTGCATGAACAGCATTTTGGAATGCATAATGTATACAGTATGACAAATAGTTTATCCCGTAGACACCTATGATGGCCAGGGTTGGATAAGGAAAAATAACGAATCGTGGGTCAGTGTAGCACATGTCAGTCAGTGAGTAAGATGCCACCATCAGTACCTTTACACTTAGAGCCATGGAAATGGCCTGACTGAGTATGACAATGGGTCCATGTAAACTTTGCTGATCAAGAGGGATAGGAATTCTTCATAATGACAGATAGTCACTCCAAGTGGGTTGAGGTAATTCCCATGCAGAAAATCGTATAACAAGAAAATATGGACATTTTGCTTAGCTTATTTTATTCACTAGAAATACTCGCTCCCCTTGGGAGCAGCCTGGGGAGGAGAAGGGGTGGAGGGGAAGCGTAGGGAAGGTGGGGCAAATATATTTTGTGCCGTGGCTAATAATCGCCCCTGTCTGCAGCAGGGGTCAGTATTAAACCACTGTGGCACTTGTACAGGCAAATATCTTAAGTCATCTTCACATCCACCCCCCTCGTCCATCCCGCCTGGGGGGGAGATGAAGCCAACTTACAAGTTGTGACCATGACCTGACCTTGGGTACTACCAACACGTATGCAAAATTGGTGGAGATTGGGCCGGTGGTATTTTTTTCTATGATTTTCAGAAGTACACACATGCAGTACACACACACATACATATATACATACATATAGAGAGAATTACCTTATTTAATATACAATAGGAGGATATGGTTTTCCAAAATAAATTGTATGTCACAATGGACCTAAGTTCATTTCAGAAGAGTTTAGAAGATAATATATGAGTAGGAATGGTGCCATACATACCAAGGTTCTACTGTACAATCCTGACCCGAATGGAGCATCTGAGTGCATAATACAAAATGTCAAACATGCCTCATCCAACAGGCAACACGTGCTGCCTACCCTTCAACAACATGGTCCAGGAATCATCTTTATGCATGATAATGCTCTTGCTCACAGAACCATTCTTGTCAATGCCAATGTTAATGTCATGACACCATGGCCAGCTTTAAATTAAATTGATCATCTCTGGGATATCACTGATCACCTTGCTCGAACCTTGGCAAGTCACCCACAGACCTTGGATAAGCTGGCACAGGAACTGATTCTGGTGCAATGTCAGTGCAATGCAGTGAATGCTTCCAAAGGTGGTCATACCCGATATTGAGGTTGGTACTTCCACGTTGGATCCCAACGTGAAAACATTCGTCACAATGCAGCATTACGTGATTAGGCCACAATGAAACGGATGTGTAATTATTCAGCATTTATCTCCCATTCAGCATTCGTCACAATGCAGCATTCAGCATTCAGCATTCAGCACTTATCTCATAGCCTGGTGTTGGGCTAGCGGCTAGGGTGCCAGCTTAGGATAATCCTAGAATCCTGGGTTCGAATCCCAGTCGATCGCTGAATTAAACGCCAGGGGGGTTGACTCAGCCTGTTCATTCCTTCCGAGGTTGGCTAATTGAGTACCAGTTCACTGGTAATTCCCTGGTTGTCGTAAAAAGGTGACAAACAGGGTTGGTGGCAGGAAGGAGCATACCAGCCGTAAAACATTGCTTCAAAAAGGGGACCAACAAAAAACAACAACAACCACGGTCCCCGAAAAAGGCCAACCCCTGCTTGTGGGGAAAAATGGCCTCTAAAGGTGTTTTTTTTTTTTTTAATCTCCCATAGGTTTGCATATAGCCCCTCTGTGTCTGTCCTACGATGTCTCATAAATAAATCGCATCAACAACAATCACGTGTTCAGATATACAGAGCTCTCTATAATTATTGGAACAGTGAAGTCAAATTTGTTACTATTGCTATATACTAGAAATTTGGATTCGAGATCAAAAGATGAATATGAAGTAAAAAGTACATAAGACCAGAGAACTGTCAATGAAAGAAAAACAAGCAATTTGGAAGCTGAAAGAATTACAAAGGAGAATAGGATGTATTTTTGGGTGTGTTTAGCAGTGACAGTGTGTGCCACCTATGGGTACTTTTGCCCGTGAGTTAGCAATGTACGTAGCACGGGGGTAACGCAGGTGACTGAACTGCGTACGTAATACCTCGTCATTCACTTCACCTTACCACATCACTCACTCAGTACTGCTGCATCGTAAAAAGATGTGCGTGAACACAGCAGGTTTCTCTCAAAATACCACACACACACACACACACACACACACACACACACACACACACACTGACATTTATTACTATAGAAGATGCATTCTATGGCTGATAGTTCCATCATTGCTGGGAGTGCGGCTGTGCCACTGATGCAGTGCCCCCTTTTTCCAGTAAGCCGGTACTCATTTTGCCAACGTCGGAAGGATGACATGCTGAGTCAACCCACCTAGTGTTATTTCAACAGCACAACAGAGGCTCAAACTCAAGACCCTAAGATCTTAAGCCAGCCACCTCCACTGTTAATCCAACACGAAGGGTGTGTGCAGGTACCAAGTTTCTTAGAGATCTCACCAAGTGACTTAAGCACTCAAGCAAGCACTCAATTTGAAACCGTTGATAAGGAATGGCTGGCTTTGTAAGCACTAGCTCATTAGCTAGCTGCTTGGTAAATAAACAAACCTCAGGCCGACGCCACACAGTGTTCAAGTATATTACTTAAATTTAAATAAAATAATGATTTTAAAGATCGTTAAGAAAAATCCAGAAGTTTAGCGTGACTGAAGCAATCTTATACACCACCCTTATACACTGTAATAACACGACCCAGTTTCGGAGATGGAGGCTTTATTGATTGCCATAGAACGCAGCATCAATAGGCATCTTCATCAACATCAATACGTAGCATCACGCAGAACCCTCGCAGATGCCACGCTCTCTCATGCTTTACAGTCGGACCCCGCTATTTGCGGGGCTACGTTCCTGAAAAATCCGCGAATAGCGAAACACGCGAATAGCGGGGCATTGTTTCAATGGAAAATGGGGGGATAGGTTCCTGAGTCGTGAAAATCCGCGAATAGAGAGGCCCAAACCATGAATGGCGAGGCAAAATCCGCGAATGGTGACGCAAATCCAGAGAATGTCGACGATAAATCCATGAAGGTCGATGAAAGTACCGGAAATGGCGAGACAAAATCCGCGAATGTCGACGAAAACCCACGAAGGTTGATGAAAATCCACAAAGGTCGATGAAAATCCCTTGAATGTATGCCGCGACATTGTTTAAATGGGGAAAAGGGGGATACGTTATAGGTTCCCGACGGTTCCTGATTCAGAAGGAAAATTTTTAAAGTTTAAAATGTTTTCGACCGCAAATGCACATGATTACAGTTTCACAAAAAATGCTTACAAATAAAAATAAATGACAACCACCATGTACAGCACCATTTCCAATTTATTGAAAGAATGCGCTAACCGTTTATTATAAGTGCTTAACCATACCGTACTGTGAAAGTAAAAAAAACACAACATCATGTACCGTTTAAATTTTTTATTTTACAAACACACGCAACTTTCACCTGATGATGATAATGATGGTGATGATGATGATTGTGATGAATTAAAATCCTATGAATTCCTTGAACTCTGAGGATGACCCAAATGATAGTCCTGCAATGTCATGCACTGAGGGAGAGGCAGGACAGGCAGGAGAGACAGCCATTGAGGGTGTTGGTGAGGATGCTGGTGAGGACACTGAGAGGGTGGCAGGACAGGAGGGTGCTGGTGGTGTTGAGGTGGAGGGAGCATGGCTGAAGAAATAGGTATTGGAGAGCTGCCTGACAGATTGCCGCAGGTTTCGATGCAGCTCTTTGTTGGGGAGAAGCAAATCATCCAAGCCCCTCTTGAACTTGAGGTACCTCTCCTTGACTGGGTCAGCATCTTCCAATTTGTCGACAAATGCCCGCATGCCATGCAGCAACTAACCCAGGAATTGGACTGTGAGGTTAGACCTCGGATCACTGCCCGCCTCCTCCTCCTCAGAAACCGTTTTAATGACCTCCAACTCCTCCTTGGTGAGGTTGCCGCCATGTGAGGCAATGAGATCCTCTAACTCCTCAGGCTGCATGCCATCAAATCCTTCCCCCTCCCAACTGCCGTGCCAACCCGACAATCACATGCCTCTCCTCAGTGTTATCGGGAAAGCCAGTAAAGTTTCTGACTGCCTGTGGCCACAGGTTGTACCAGCACACGTTGATGGTGGAGGCTCTCACCTCATCCAGCGACTCCTTGATGGCACCGATGCAGTGGACAACGTTGAAATCCTTCCAACACTGCCCAACGGTGAGCCCTGGGTCAGACTCCATTGCATCCAAAATGCAGCGAAAGGTGCGACAGGTGTAATACTTATTAAATGTTTAAATCACACCTTGGTCGAGTGGCTGGATGAGGGAGGTGGTGTTGGGCGGCAGGAAGATCACCTCGACATTCGGGTGAGCCACATCCAGGTTCGTGGGGTGGCCACGGGCATTGTCCAGGAGCAAGAGAACCTTGAACGCAAGGTTTTTGCCCACCATGTACCTCTCCACCTGAGGGACAGAACAATTATGGAACCAGTCCATGAAGGTTGCTGCCATCACCTAGGCTTTCCTGTTGGCCATCCAAAACACGGGCAGAGTTTGCTTGTTCTTGACCTTGAGGGCACGCGGGTTCAGCAAACGGTACAACATCATGGGTTTAAGCATGGAGTCCCCTTTTGCGTTTGCACAGAGGAGAAGAGATACCCGGTCCTTCGCAGCCTTGAATCCCGATGCTCTCTCCTCGTGCTTCGAGATGAAAGTTCTCGTGAGCATATTTTTCCAGAAGAGGCCAGTCTCGTCAGCATTGAACACCTGCTCTGGGAGGTATCCTTTCTCTTCGATCAGCTTTGCGAGTTGAGCAAGGAACGCTTTTGCCGCCTCGTAGTCCGTAAAGGCACGCTTCTCTGAGAGCTTCACATTTTTGAGACAGTACTGCTCCTTGACACAATTAAACCATCCCCTGCTTGCAGTAAATGAAGTCGCGCTGCTTGTACCATCATCACTCGGCGCATCACTCGTGCTGGCACCACCCACGCCAAACAGATGATCGTAAATTCGTTTGGCCTTTTCACGAATGCGCGGTCCACTCAAAGGCATACTTTTCTGCATATTGTCCTCGATCCATATGCTCAGAGCCTTCTCCATCCTTTCTATGTGGATATCCCGGAAATGGGTGACCACCTTCGTACTCGATACAGCACTCGTTGAAATACTGTCACGAATGGCCTTCTCGTTCTTCCGTATGTAGCGAACGGTGGATTCATTGACGCCATAATGCCTTCCCACAGAGGCCGCACTCTCTCCTCTCAAAAGCCGGTCGAGCAGCTCCACTTTCTGGGTAAGGCTCATGACTTTCTTCTGCCTCTCGGTAGTCGATGCATCTCCGGCACTGGTCTTGCGCTTGCGAGCCATGATTGAATGATGAGCAGAGCAAGTCAAAAACACAGGTCAAAGCAACGGGATGAGAACAATGATCGAAATCGAGGACAGTCTGTATATGAGGGATTTAGAGCATTGTGGGTATTGAGCCTATCTGCTAATTTCAAGATGTAATAGATTTAATAAAACACTTGCATTCTACGTATAATTCGTGGAGGATGACTTTTTCTTATCGCTGATGGAACATCCCCTGAAGCATTTTCATTGTGTAACATCTATGATGATGCTTTACTGTAAATTGTAAACTGTAATCGATTTAACGAAGCGTTTGCATTGTATAATTCGCGAGAGTTGACTTGTTTACACATCTGTTGGAATATCCCGTGAAGCTCTCGATTATAGTCCAGCTAAAATTTGCGGCTGCAAAAGCCATGAAAACGCATAACACACAGCAGGTCTTGCTCGTGGCTCGTAGAAGATGTCTTTTTGTGTACGTCCACCTGCTTTATGCATGGCTTATAAAAGATGGGTTTTATTAAATGTGTCAAGCTAGCGGCTCATGATTTTTTTTTTTCACCCTTGAAAAACCACAAATTCGCTGAACTTGCCCAGCTGCCTTGCGAATAGGGGGGAAAAACCCGCGATTTCACAGAACACAGCCGCGAAAATAAAAATAAAAACCGCGAATTTGCGGGACATTTTTCCGTGAATCGAGAAACATGTCGCATTTTATCAACCGCGAATTCCGTGAATAGCAGGGCCGAACTGTATATTGCCGCGAATAGCAGAGCCCTGAATAGCAGGGTCCAACTGTAAATTGATACAAAGCATGGTTTTTGAAGTATTATGAAGGACATTTGTGTTCTACAGTCTTCAAGTAGACCACCTTTAGAGGCCATTTTCCCCCGCAGACCAGGGGTTGGGCCTTTTCCAGGCATAGTGGTCCCCTTTTTGAAGCAATGTTTTATGGCCAGATGCCCTTCCTGCTGCCAACCCTTTTAGTCGCCTTTTTACGACACAGGTACTCAATTTGCCGACCTTGGAAAGATGGCAGGCTGAGTCAACCCCCCTGGCATTAATTCAGCGATCGACCAGGATTCGAATCCAGGATCCGAGGATCCCAAGTCGGCACCCTAACCGCTAAGCCAACACCAGGCTTAGTTCTACATTCTTCAAGTATATTATTCAATTTAAATAAAAGTTTAAAGAGGTTTAAAGGCAAATAAATAAATTCATTCCTGGTTTTACCGCCGTTTTCCCCAGTGCCTATTACATCACCTTGTCGAATACGTTACGTTTGTTCAATGTGCCTGTTGTTTATATCCTTTAGAACATCCTTAAAAACAGCAAGTTTCTATTTGGAATGATTTTCCATGTTGTTTGCTTGCCAGACAGGCAGACAATGAAAAAAAAAAAATCATCTAACGCCTCTCTGCGCAAGTGCGATCGGGACGAATTCAGAGCCAAGGTATGATAAAATAGCAAACTTGTCTTTATATTCGTGTTTCGATGGGTGCTCAAAATATAACATTCGATATAAATAAGCTGTTCCTCAATCACAAACTGGCAATCATAAACTGATCAGATGGACAAACATGAACGAATTGCTAAACCCCGCTCCTTGCTTTGCGTATGCAAATCAGGGCAACAAGTCAATAAACCAGGGACAATACATCAGGAAACAAGAATCAGGAAAGCAATAACAAATCAAGGAGGGTCAGCAGCGATCATAAATTAATAATAATAACAAGAATATATTCCAATTACAATGATGACAATAAAGAAAATAATAACCAAATAAAAATATGCAATACAAGGCAATCCTATTCAGTCCTTCCGCTCTGTGGTGCCTGGCAGGTCTTGACGTGGTTTTTTTTCCATGGATTGCTTGCTTGGAATGTGGGACTTGGCTATTGGTTTTGTAATGGAGCATATTGCAAGCATGTATGGATGCGCTGCAGAGGAGTGGAGAGAGGGATATTGAGAGAGATTGAGAGAGATTAAAGGAGATTGACAGATTTTGTGTATGAGAGATTGAGAAAGAGAGAGAGAGTGAGAGAGAAAGAGAGAGAGAGAGACAAATGGAGAGACTTTGATGGAAAAGAGAAGAGTCACAATAGGGTTCAAATCTTCTCCACAAACAACACACATTCCCTTTCCACTGATATTGGGTAGAGGTATTTTAGCTGCACAATACATGCCAGAGATAACTACAGTGGAGTTCCCCTATGTGTACTGTAAGTGTTTCACCAGGGCCTCCAAAAATCGTTACAATGTAGAGCACGATATCTCAAAAGGTTGTGGATGAGTTATGACAAAACATGGTGGATGAGTTGGGTAGGTGACAATAACGAGCTGATTAGATTTTGGGACAGGTCCAATCTAGATCTGGCCTATCAGTGGATACAAAACATAGACTGGGTCACCTTGCGGATATATTCACTCTACCCAGTGACGTTCTAGTTGACTCTTGCTAAACCTCTATTATGACAAATGTTGGATCTCCATGCAATCTTTTAATGCTTCAATGTGAACCTCTCTGTCTCTTCCTCAAACAAATTATAAATCGTCTTTTTAGGATTTCGGTTGAACTCTATTGCAATTTCATTATTATGAGGGTTAAGTCCATGGTTTAACATAATTCCAAAACTGTATACAGGTATTTATATTTCAGCAAACTAGTCGAGGTTTAGGAATACATATCGAATTCAGAATCAATTACGAATTTGCCCAGGTGCCTCGATTACGAATCTTATTACAAATTTGCCCAATTACGAAGCAATGCCTCCCCCGCTGAATTAGAGAATGAATCTGGAATTTTGGCAAGGTGCCGATGAAAACTCACCATGTGCACCATTTGTCGAAAGGAACCAAGGATTTTTTAACACCCACCAGCAGCAGATGCTGGCAGATGGACCCCGGCTTAACATGTCATAAGCCGTCAGACAGTAGACTCGTCGGTGCAACTCCCTGCCCGCAAAGTACCAGTGGCAGGTCAGAAACTGATCCCAGAATAGACAGCTTCCATGCAAGGGCACTACACTACCTTTGCACTATCCTGACTGAGGCATGATTCCATCACACCCATATCCTAATTACTTATTTTCCTTCATATCCCAAAGGCGAGAGTGTGTTAGCTCTGAGTCATGCTAATAACCTTCCACATTGGCAAACACAATGAATAATTCGGCGGATGAACAAACTTATTGTGTATTTACTTTATTCCCAAACAACAAAAAGTCAGTACTGTGGAACACTGGTCTTCCTATTCCTGTCTACATTCTTTCCCAATACTTTACAAAGAGGGAAAAATGCAAGGCTTACACAAGTTGGTTGCATTATTCAGGTGCACTTTGTCATCAATGCTTAGGTATTTGCAGGAAAGACAAATCCCTGCACCAATAGATATTTTAAAGTTTCTGAGTGTGACTCATTCTTGGCAGCAGCATATTGTGATAAAACCAAGAAGTTGGTGTTTGCAGAGTAGCAGCAGAAAATTGTGATAAAAGGCATTTCATTTGCTGTGAAGTGTTTGCCAAATGTAAGGAGCATTTTGATCCATTGTTTCAAGCTGACATTATTACATTTACAGTCATGGCCAAAAATATAGGCACCCTTGCACTTTTTTCAAATAACTCACAATTTTCTCTAAAAATAAGTTGAAATTAACAAAAGTATTTGGTCTCCACAATTCTTTATTTCACTGTTAATATTACAGAACCTTTGTTTTTGATTCAGAACTTAATATATCCTTTTAAATCAGAAAATAAAAATAAATGGCATTGACAAAAGTATTGACACCAGAAATTTAATATTTGGTAGCATGGCCTTTGCACAAAATATCTGCAGTCAAGCGCTTCCTATAGCCATGAATGAGCTGCCTACTCCTCTCTACTGGCAGTTTGGCCCACTCTTCTTGTGAAATATTTGGTAGCACAGACTTTGCACAAAATATCTGCAGTCAAGCGCTTCCTATAGCCATGAATGAGCTTCCTACTCCTCTCTACTGGCAGTTTGGCCCACTCTTCTTGTGAAAACTGGTATTCAGCCGCTGGGTCAAATCATTCACATCATTATCACCCCCAATTCCTTCTGCCCCCCATAGGCCTCCATCCATAAATACCCGGTCTGGTTCCATCACACGGACCTCCAAGATTGTTACCACCTGTTGCTCCGCACAATCGCCCTGGTGCTGCACAATTCCAAATTCCTCCCCCTGCTGGTGCATTGTGACATCCACTCAGCCCCAATAGCCTTCCAGCTCTTTCTCCATCAAACATTCTCCATTTAAATTTGAGTTTCCCCTATTTACATTCAAACACTCCCCATTTACCTCCAAACATGCCGTATTTACATTTACCCTCTCCAAACATGCTGTCTCCTCCCGTTTTAATTCAAATTCTGTTGCAATTCCCTGCTCCTGTGCCCCACGGGCACTATTCTTTTGTCCTTCCTTCAATTCACTCGTTTGTTCTCTATGGGCACTCATTCCATCCTTCTTTCACCTCATTCCTCCATCCATAGTGGCTATCATTAGTTTGTCATGCTCCTTCTGAGCATCAATTTTCTCACCCATTTCTCCCATCTGTTTCCCATTTTTATTAACATCCTCTCTTATTTCCCTCATTTCGTTACTCATTCCCTTCATGTCTCCCATTAATTCATTCCTTTGGGTATCCATTTTGTTATTCTGGGCATCCATTTTGTCATTCAATCAATTAATTTGACCCCCTAATTGTTCAGCCCATCGTTCCATTAACCTTTGCATCCAGGCCTGGTTGGGTATCGTGGCCGTTCCCATTGTACCCCTCTCCCTGTTAGGGGAGGGTGGTGGACTAACCGGCCGTTCCCATTGTTCCGCGCTCCCTGTTAGGGGAGGGGGGTGGACTAACGCTCGGGATGGGGGAGGTTTCACTCCTAACCTCATACCTCTCTATCCCCGGCTCACTTCCAGAGCTTCAACATCCCCTACCCGTTCTTCCTTATCACTCATCCCCTCCATCCATTGTGAGGAAGCAGTTCTCCTGCGCGAGTATTTATTTTACCTCAGAAAAGAAAATTTAAATTTTTCGAAAACGCGATGTTGCGTCTCGCACACCCAATTGACTATACAAATTTGAACACCTCGGTAATACGAAAAATT
The DNA here is from genome assembly GCF_964187855.1 of Myxine glutinosa. Lineage (NCBI taxonomy): Eukaryota > Metazoa > Chordata > Myxini > Myxiniformes > Myxinidae > Myxine > Myxine glutinosa. Next base: position 216,680,145 of record NC_136262.1, on the reverse strand, counting down.
TAAATCCAAATGCTGGGTGCAACTTGCACCCAGGCAGTGTCGATCTCGCAACCCTCGGACACCGAGTGTCCGCCGACTCCGTATCCCACTCCTGACACCAGTTGTCGTGTGACTGCTCTCAGTTAACACCGGGAGAGTCACGGAAGGCAAATCGAGCGGTACTCCTGGGCGTTCAGTTCAAATAGCGGATTTTATATATGCGCCGGAGGAAGAAAGGGGAGGGGAGGAAGCTGAAGCGCTTACCTGAGCGACCCCGCCGGGCAGTCTTCAACCTGCAAAAAGTAACTCAAACGAAACCGAATTTAAAATGTACAGGAAAAATAACAAAAGGGTTGATTAAAATGGATTGCCGGTAATACAAAATAAAACGCGGGATAATAAATAATGTTCCTAAATGGAGCGCTCCCTCACCAGACTTAGAAACAGATGAAGGGAAGGATAACCTTTTAAATAAAAATGTGTGGTCATTTGCACTTAGCTCAATCTTCTTGAACCTCGTCAGGGTCTGCGAACGGGTCCGGGGTGCTGGTAGCATTGCATGTGAAGCGCGAACGTTGATGCAAAACAGGCCTCACTAGGCCTCGATGAAGGCCTCCTGAGTGTTCGTCCACGCGTCATTTCTGCCTGGCAAAACTGCAGCTCTCTGTCTGCGGCTCTTCCTCCTCACGCCAGACGAACAGGGGAACGAGGATACGATGCCGGCCCACAACCGCTTCCGCCAGAACCGAGGTCCAGAACGTCAAAACAGGGGGGAGAATCGTCAGCGGTCAACCGTCTTTCACCAGAGTCTGATACCAAAGGGGGCAAGATGTCAGTCAGCGCGTTCTTTATCGGCCATCTCTTGACGTCATCTGTGACTCTCCACCAATCAACCCGCAGGCCACCACTGCATGCTCAGCTCTCCACCAGTCAGCACGCCGCTTCTTGCTCGCCCTTCTTTCACCAATCATTGAGTGCCTTCTTGCTCCGCCCTGGCCAATCAGCGAGTCCCTTCTTACCCCGGCCTTCCTGTTGGTCAACTCCCGCCCAATCACTGTCCTTCTGGGCGTGGCTCTCGGCCTGTGGTGTCCTGTGTCCTCTATCAAGTCAGGGTTGTTAGTGGTAGAGCTTGATGCCTAGCTTCCGGTTGGTTTTATTGTTATTTATTGTAATGTGCTTTTAATGGGCACTTCCTGCGCTGGTGTCTATTGTGGTGCCATAAGGGAAAAAGGATAAATCACCAAGGGTAAGACGTACAAGAACTAATTTATCCTTATTCCCTAAGCTAGTTAACATGCCCCGCCCCCTCGATATACAACTTATCCGACATCTGGGCTAAACAGGTCCTCTACTTATTACATGGTGGTGGTTCTTCTTCTTCACAACAGTCGGAGCATGACACCTACACAAATCTACCTGCCTCTAAATATCACTACCCCTCCGACATAACTATATATATATTGTTGTGGATATGAGACTTGTGTTTTTTTATTGTTGTGTAAATTGTTGTAAAAATATCGCCCTCCTTCCTCCAGTTGTGTATAAAGGTCAAAGTGCGTCCCGTAATTAGGTCATAAACAATCATGTTAGCCAATCTTAGATTTCCTCCTTGTTGGTAGTTTATTTCCTTATTCTATGTAGGTTAAGGCTGTGTCTTCCATTAATTGACCCTCCATTGCACCGAATTCAAATAGATAGATCCCCTTTCATTTTCATTAACAAAGCCTCGATTGCCAACTGCATTTGCCGCAGCTATTGGGCAGTTTTCACCGCGACTCCATTAGCCACGAGGTGGGCTTGGAGAAGAAGGGGGAGGAGCCGCCGAATCCAGGGCGTTGGCCGCTCCTCGTCATCAAGGGCGGAGCCAGAGAGCCCGTGCCGACCAATCAGGGTCGAGGCGAGCTCACCGATGGGCGTGTTCTGGAGGCCGGCGGCTTGATCGCCCGCGGCGTTATAAAAAGCGCGCGTGGAAGCCTTGAAAAAGTTGAGTCAGAGATACGGCAGAAGTGCGAAGTGCCAAGTGCGAAGTGCCAAGTAGAACAAGTGCCAGGTGTGCAGTGCCAAGTGCGAAAGAACAAGTGCGAAGTGCGAAGTGCCAAGCGCGAAGAAAGCAAGTGAGAAGCGCCAAGAGAGAGTTGCACAGAGGTGCCAAGAAAGAGTCCGAAGGAGCAGCTTTGGAGAGCGCACGGTGCACCGGAGGAGCTTTGCCGTGCAGTTTGGAACCGCGGCGGTTTGGCGATCCCAGCTCGAGTATTGACGGCGGCTGTCCGCTTCCAGCCCGACCGATCCCCGCTGAACCTTCCTCTCCCGCCAAGCGATTCCTCCTTCCAATCATCCCTGCCTGCAAATTCCCCATTCGTGTGAGTCCGTCTTTTGTTTGTTCTGTCCAGGGTATTAAGTAAGACTGCATAGGTAAGCTAGAATTTTCACTGTGTCCTTCTGGTCCGTCCCTCTGTCTGCTTTATTTTATTATCCTTCCTTCTCCTTGGTTTCTTTTGGTTGTAAATAGTAATAAATTATATTCGTATTTCCTACTTCTGTCTTCCTTTTCTTCACATCTGTGTCGCCTTTGTCTTTTCCCCATTGAAAACCTGTGGCACGATTCGGCCCACATTTAAGGAATCGGGTCTTAGTAATTGTTAATAGTTCGGGCCGCGGCCGCCATCCGCTCGGCAAATCAACACCTTATCTGCGGTCCGTAACAATTGGTGTCTGGGAGTGAGATTCGGACCTGAAGCGCCAATAGCGCGCTCAAAATTACGGGTGGCCCAAAATTTTGTTTTATTTAAAATCTTAAATTTGGAAATCGTGCCATGGCTGGTCAAGGTGATCGGATGCCGGTGGGGGAACTAGAAGAGGGGTTAGGGGTAACCCGGGACCAGAGGGAGGAAATGGAGGAGAGCAATGGTGAGGTGGTTGAGGGGGTATCAGGTGCGCAAAATGGCACCCTCGCGCACGTGGTTGTAGCGGCACCAAATTTAGCCGCGCCCGTGGTCGCAGCAGCCGAGCCCGAGATGCCAGGGTACATGCGAGCCTTCATGGCCCAATTCATGGCAGAAGTACCGAAAAGAACGACAGTATGGACAGGTTGGAAGGCCAAATGGGAGCAATGAGGGACGAAGCGAGGGGTACCAGCGAACAGTTGGGAAATAAATTTGAGAGTTCAGACAAAAAATTTGAGGGTAAATTTGAGGGGTTGGACAACGGGATAAAAGAGGTAAAGAATGGGTTAACGGGGGTGGAAAATAGAATGGTTGCCCAGGAGAATCAGATAGAGGGGGTGAAAATGGGTTAGGGGGGTTAGAAAACAAGATGGAAAACAAATTGCGGGAAATAGGGGAGCAATCGGTCCGGGAAATCAAACGGATGAGGAACCAGATAGAGGAGGTGAAAATCGGGTTGGAAGGTAAACTGGATGCTCAGAGGGATGAATTGGGACAGATGAGGGCGGCATCTACTAAAGAAATGGAGGAGATGGGGGAGGAAATAAGACGAGGTGTAAGCGAGGAGGTCTCGGGGGTACGCGAGGAGGTAAAGCGAGGTGAGAAGCGTATGGAGAAAGAGGTGAGGAATAATACGGCTAGGTTACAAGGGGGCATAGAGGACCTGACGCAGGAGGTGGAACAGCTGACGGTGGGACAGAAGGAACTCGTGGACCAAGTGGAAAAGAACACTGCAATAATCGGGGGGTTAAAAGCGACACAAAAAGACATCAAGAACGAATTAATAGCGACAAAGAAGGAATGTCAGATGGTACATGAGGAGTTGACGAAGAGGTTGGAAGAGGTGACAGAAGTAATGGAGACGAAGGACCGGGAGGTGAGGACGCATATAGAAACGGTCAAGGTGGCATTAGAGGATGAAATTGAGGAGACGCACCGGGAAATAAAAGAGGTGAAGCAAAAGTTAGAGGAAGTGGAAGAGGGGGTGAGTCAAATTAAAAAGAGACGGAGGGAAACTAAGAGGGAGATAAAGGATGAAGTAATGGAATATGTACAAGGTCAGTGCTCAAATCGTGATGGTGTGCTTGCTAACCAGATAAAGAGTTTGCAGGTGGCGAAGGAGGTGCGGAGACGAGGTGCCAAGGTGAGTGGCGATATACGCGGCAATGTATATGGTGTGAGGGGAAATTCAGTCGGCTTGGGGGTTGGTTTGGACCCGGGTGTTCGTGAGGGACCAATGGTGAGATGTATGACTGGTCCGGAGTGTATGGACAGAGGAGGTGTGCGAGAATGTCCGACCATGGGGTGTGTGAGGAAAAAGTGCGCACCGAGGAGTGAGTGTGCTGTCGAGAGTGAGTTGGTCGTAGCGCGTGTGTGAGGGGGCACATGGAAGCACAGAGTGGGGAGTGTTACAGGGGATGTAACGGAAGCATGCACACCTGTGGTGAGTGTTACGAAGGGTGTAACGGGAGAGTGTGCGCGAGAAAGGTGTGTAACGGACGGGTGCATGAGGAAAGAGGGCGCTGTCAAGAGTGAGGGTGAATGCGCGACCGAGAGTGGTGGTGAAAGTAGTAAGAGTGACACGGAGCGTGAGTTGGTTGTGGCAGGTGCGAGAGGATGTACACCTGGAATGGAAGGATGCACACCTGGAATGGTAGAGCGCGTATGGGAATGCACACTCGAATTGGTAGTGAGGCACATGGTTGGGTGTACGGAGGAGAGCACACCTGTGGTTGTCACAGAGGAGGTGACCGAGGAGGGGGCACGAAGAGGTGTGTTGGTGAGGTGTGCGAACGACGAATGTGTGCAAAGGTATGCGGTGGTCAGGTGTGTGACAAAATCTGTAAGCGGATTGAGTGTACCTGGGTGGGTAAGAGAAGGTGCAATGACAAAGAGCATGGGAACGGCTGGATGTATGAGCAAGGAACGGGCTGCGGGGTGTGAGCATGCGAGTGGAGCATCGACGCTAACCGGGATAGCGGTTAGAGCGACTTATAGCCGAAGCGGGCCTTCGGTGCGTGCCGGGCAGCTAGGTGTGCCGCGGGGACCCGCGGCGGTTTCGAAAGAACCGCCGTGCGGGATCCACGCTGGGCCACGCTCTGAACGGCCGCGTCCGTGCTCCGCTAGGCGGAACGGGCGGCCCGGTAAGAAGGGTCGTCATGGCGACCCCTTTTTGTTGAGGCGTTCCGGCAGGGCGAGATCGGCCCATTGGACGGCTCCGTGCCGAGATGGTGCGTGGGATCTCGGCCCGGGTAAGCGTCCTTCCCTGCACCGAGTGCCGGACGCATCCAGCCGCCGGCACCAAACCACCCGCATTCATTGCTCGGCTTTGCGAAGCCGGGCTTTAGAAATGAATTGGCGCACCGAGAGGCTCAAGTGAGTAGACGTGTGATGAGGATAGTGTTTTGGACCCGAAATTGAAAAACAAAATTTGATGATTGGCAAGGATTGGCAGATGATTGGTACTGGTAGTGATTGGCAAATTTTGAATTGGCTGGAATTTGGTGTGCAAAATTGGTAGTGAGAGATACCCGATGTGGTGGGATGGCAACTCTGCCATCTCTCACAACGGGGGCAAAGGAGCACTAGTGTTATGGGGTTGGCAGTGAAAACTAGCCCGGGAGGGTTAGGATATCGTGTGTAGGGACCTAGAGATTGACAATAGGTAACGCTAAGGTTAGGTAGTGACAATGATACCTGTAGTGGGGACGCAGGTAGATTAGTTTGGATGATAATGACGAGGGAGCGCAATAATGTAAGGGGCGACTGGGAAGCACAAGTTTCAGAGGGGAGTAGTTAGATAAGATGATGCCGTGTGTGTGAGGATCGAAAGTGTATTGAACAGGTGTATGGAGCAGTGTATGAGGGGGTGATGTGTGTTGTGTTGACCCAAATGGTCCAGGGTGGAAGGAGGGTGCAGGTGGCACCAGGTAAGATTGCACAGGTGTGCAACTGCAGGTGAATGGAGAATGGTTGTGTGGGATATATGGAGTATGGAATGGATGGTCGTGGAGGGAGTATGGTGGAAACTGTGGAGTGGAGTGGAGTGGATGGTGCGAAGGTGTGGATGGGGGAAAGGAGGATGGACCCCCATCACGAATACCCGGGGAGGGTAGTCTAAGAGTTAGGTAGAGGGTACAGGTAAATTGTGGTTGGATATTGGCATCTGTGGTGCGTGTGGAAGAATGGAGTTTGGATGGGTGCATTAGTGACGTGGAAATGGCTGGGCGTGTGGCCTGTTAGTGTGTGTAGTTGATTGGGCACTCCACCACTGTGAGGATGTCGGCCAGGTGAGGCCGCAGGTGGGCTCTGGGAGCCGGTAGCGTTGTTGTGGATGGGGCCCGAGGATCCGGAGGACGGACCCGAGTAGCCCAGTGCCAGAGGGCACCGAGGGGTGACAGAGCCAGGAGGGGCCTTCCCCAATTAGATAAGTTAGGTGAGGAGCTAGGTAAGCTCGGGTGGCAACTACAGTGGTGGAGGTGTGCAGGTGGGTAGACCTGCTGGGAGAGCTGCACGACCCAGCCCGGAAATTGTGCAAGGGCACCGGGAGATGAATCGGGGGAGTGAGACCCCAAATTGATGAAGCACCACAGTTTGGTCAATGGGAATTTGGTTCTTAAAACCGCATAGAGTAAGATGGCCAATGGCTTGGCAGGGAAAGACCCCGGGTAGTGTAAAGTGTGTTAATGTCATTTAGAGGATAGTTAGGATGGAGATCTCCTCGCACCATCTGCATCCACTCACCTGAGGTGACAAAGCTCCACACCATGCCGTGGTTTGTTGGTTTTTATTATTTTGATGCAAATGTTTGGAATGTGAGACGCATCATGACGTGGGTGTGACATTGTGCTGATGTTCCATCTCTTCCTCCTTATGAGGATTGATGATGCATTGGGTGATGGCAAATTTTGGTTAGAGGGATTGTGGTGACGAATTTGGTATAGGAGAGATATGGGGAGACGTGACAGTAGTGATGAATTTGTAAATGTGTAGATTGTTGTAAATATGGGGTAAGGGCAAGGGTAGAGTAGGTGACAGGGGGGGTGACGTACGGTAGGGACGAGCTTTTCTCCGCTCCGTCTCCATACGCACCTCGCCTTGCATTGCCTTTATTGATGTGTACCCTTGTGACCTTACCCCTCGTTCATCTGTCTTTCCCCCCCCCCCCCCCCCCTCTTGTCTCCCACACGAGGACTGTGCGCCACTGGGCGCCGAGGGGAGCGTGCGTGAGTCTGCCATTGGGTGCCCGAAACTCTCGCAACCACAGCTGTCTGCATCGATGCACCACCTTATGGACCACATGCCTGTGGCTGAGCACCACTTATGGACCCCATGGGTTGGGGCATGGCCCCTCTGCTTGAACCGGCCATGAAGGCCCGAGATCTTGCTGGCGGACCTTGGTCACAGGGCACCTATGCCCCACAGGTGAACCACACTAGTCGGCCCTGTGGGCCATAAATAAATAAAAACGGACACGTTGGGTGCATTTTATTTTAATCCAAATAGGCCGCCAGCAAAGAAGAAAGACAACATCTGGAAGATAGCATTAGCCAGCAGAGGGAGCCGAAGAGCAAGACACCACCAAGGGTTTGTTGGTTTTATTTTTATTGAACTGTGGTGACTGTGCACCGATTGGTGCTTGATGGTGTATTGGTGCGTTTTGGGTGCTTCATGGTGCGTCGATGCAGAGCAGACTGTCTCCCCCCCAAAAAAAGAAAAGAACAATCACAGGTCCTGGGTTGCGTTTTGTAAATAAAGTAGCGTCGTTGTAAATAATGCGCCCCCACCGTAAGTGTATAGTTTGAAGCGAATTCCGCAATTCGGTTAGTTGTGGGCGTGAATCTGTTAGGCAGGGTGCAATGGAGCAGCGGGACATATTTATTTATGTTTTAAAACTGTCACACTCAGGGTCAGGTTAAATGTAGAGGGAACTACACCTACGTGCCACACTAAACGTAAAGGTAATAGGCCCGGGACGTGCCTAAGAGGAGGAGGGTGCAGTGTTGTGGATATGAGAATTGTGTTTTTTTATTGTTGTGTAAATTGTTGTAAAAATATCGCCCTCCTTCCTCCAGTTGTGTATAAAGGTCAAAGTGCGTCCCGTAATTAGGTCATAAACAATCACGTTAGCCAATCTTAGATTTCCTCCTTGTTGGTAGTTTATTTCCTTATTCTATGTAGGTTTTTGAGTACCAGTTCACTGGTAATTCCCTGCTTGTCGTTAAAGGCGGCAAAAAGGGTTGGCGTCAGGAAGGGCATCCGGCCGTAAAACATTGCTTCAAAAAGGGGACCAAAAAAAAAACAACAACAACCACAGTTCCCGAAAAAGGCCAACCCCCGCTTGCGGGGAAAAATGGCCTCTAAAGGTGTTTTTTAAAAATTTTTTATGTAGGTTAAGGCTGTGTCTTCCATTAATTGACCCTCCATTGCACCGAATTCAAATAGATAGATCCCCTTTCATTTTCATTAACAAAGCCTCGATTGCCAACTGCATTCGCCGCAGCTATTGGGCAGTTTTCACCGCGACTCCATTAGCCACGAGGTGGGCTTGGAGAAGAAGGGGGAGGAGCCGCCGAATCCAGGGCGTTGGCCGCCCCTCGTCATCAAGGGCGGAGCCAGAGAGCCCGTGCCGACCAATCAGGGCCGAGGCGAGCTCACCGATGGGCGTGTTCTGGAGGCCGGCGGCTTGATCGCCCGCGGCGTTATAAAAAGCGCGCGCGGAAGCCTTGAAAAAGTTGAGTCAGAGATACGGCAGAAGTGCGAAGTGCCAAGTGCGAAGTGCCAAGTAGAACAAGTGCCAGGTGCCAGTGCCAAGTGCGAAAGAACAAGTGCGAAGTGCCAAGCGCGAAGAAAGCAAGTGAGAAGCGCCAAGAGAGAGTTGCACAGAGGTGCCAAGAAAGAGTCCGAAGGAGCAGCTTTGGAGAGCGCACGGTGCACCGGAGGAGCTTCGCGTGCAGTTTGGAACCGCGGCGGTTTGGCGATCCCAGCTCGAGGATTGACGGCGGCTGTCCGCTTCCAGCCCGACCGATCCCCGCTGAACCTTCCTCTCCCGCCAAGCGATTCCTCCTTCCAATCATCCCTGCCTGCAAATTCCCCATTCGTGTGAGTCCGTCTTTTGTTTGTTCTGTCCAGGGTATTAAGTAAGACTGCATAGGTAAGCTAGAATTTTCACTGTGTCCTTCTGGTCCGTCCCTCTGTCTGCTTTATTTTATTATCTTTCCTTCTCCTTGGTTTCTTTTGGTTGTAAATAGTAATAAATTATATTCGTATTTCCTACTTCTGTCTTCCTTTTCTTCACATCCGTGTCGCCTTTGTCTTTTCCCCATTGAAAACCTGTGGCACGATTCGGCCCACGTTTAAGGAATCGGGTCTTAGTAATTGTTAATAGTTCGGGCCGCGGCCGCCATCCGCTCGGCAAATCAACACCTTATCCGCGGTCCGTAACAATATATATATATATATATATATATATATATATATATATATATATATACAGGTTGACCCAAAAAAACCTCCCATATTTCGAAGGTAAATGAAAAAAAAATGGTTAAAGATAATCAAGATATTATTTGCACACATGAAACTTCATTCAATAGTTTTTATTCATCATGTTTTAAAGATGACATTGTAGCGGTTACCGCTGGGTGTACACAATCGCCTTGCACCTACCAAGGACGCGGCCAGGGAGCAATCACCATGCCGGGCTCGTCCAGGCCGCCCGGACAAGCCCAGACGCGCCTCTCCCGGGCATGCCCGGACTCGCTGTTCCCGGGCATGCCCAGACTCGTCTTTCCAGGGCTCGCCCAGGACACCCGGGCATGCCCGCTCTCGCCTTTCCAGGGCTCGCCCAGGACGCCCGGGCATGCCCGCTCTCGCCTTTCCAGGGCTCGCCCAGGACGCCCGGGCATGCCCGCTCTCGCCTTTCCAGGGCTCGCCCAGGACGCCCGGGCATGCCCGCTCTCGCCTTTCCAGGGCTCGCCCAGGACGCCCGGGCATGCCCGCTCTCGCCTTTCCAGGGCTCGCCCAGGACGCCCAGGCATGCCCGCTCTCGCCTTTCCAGGACTCGCCCAGGACGCCCGGGCACGCCCAGCCTCGCCTTTCCAGGGCTCGCCCTTGACGGCCGGGCATGCCCGGTCTCGCTTTTCCCGGGCAAACGCTCCGGCATAATGTGTATATATATTGCTGCCCGATAAACGGGCTTTTCAGAGTACCCAAGTTTGATACGTGCAATAAAGCAACTCGGACAAATTTCCGTCTTTGGTCGCGTCAATCCTTCCGACTCGCGTTGGAGCATAGCTCCTTCATTGGTGACCCCGAACATGGACACGGCAGTTGCCCTTAACTGTCTACCTTCTGGGAGGCTCACGCGGCTGTTTGGTTCACCCAGGCGGACTCCCAGTCCGCCCTGCGAGGCATCACCACCGACGACACCCGATTCCACCATGTGGTAGCAGCGCTCGGCTCCGCCACCGCGGCCCGCGCCCTGAGCCTCCTCGAGTGCCCGCCAGCCGATGACAAGTATGGCGCGATCAAGACGCTCCTCCTCGACGCTTTCGCCCTCTCACCGGCGGAACGCGCACGACGCCTGCTCGACCTGCCCGAGCTTGGCGACACGTGCCCGTCCGAGCGAATGGACTATATGCTCTCGTTGCTCGGTGAGCACTCTCCGGATTTTCTGTTCCGAGAGCTGTTCCTCCGCCAGCTGCCTAACCAGGTATGCCTCGCCCTGGCGGGGACGTCGATCACGGATCCCCGCGCCCTCGCCAGGGAAGCCGACAAGATCTCCTCGGCAGGCCAGCACATCGGAGCGGCTACCTGGAGCCCGCCGCCGTCCGAGGCGACGCCCATGACGCCCGAGCGCCCTGCGCGGTTGGAGGCCGAACTGCCGGTGCAACTGGCGGCCGCCACGCCGCGCCGACCGCTTCCATCACGACGGCCGGGGCCTCCACCTGACCAGGCGTGGTGTCATTACCACGCCAGGTTCGGACACAAGGCTCGGACATGCCGACCCCCGTGCACTTTCGGCAAGTCGGGAAACGGCCGGGCCGGCGTTCAATACCAGCCATGAGCGCCGGCCACTCGGGCAACTTGCTTTTTATTAAGGACAAAGCGTCCGGGCGGCGTTTCCTTTGTGACACCGGCACCCAACTGAGCGTCATACCCGCCTCCGAGCAGGACAGGCAGAACGCCGTTTGCGGCCCCTCCTTGGTCGCTGCTAATGGATCGGCCATACGCACCTTCAGCCTGCGCAATGTCACCCTCTGCTTCGGCAGCCAGCGCTTTCAGTGGACCTTTGTGACCGCAAGCGTCCCCATGGCTTTGCTGGGCGCTGACTTCCTCTGCGCGCACGGGCTGCTGGTCGACATCAAACGGCGTCGCCTTGTCAACGCCGAGACCTTCAGCTCCCTGGCATGTACGATGAGCAGCTCCGCGCCGACCGAACTGGCATGCGCCCTCCCGACGGCGAACGAGTTCGCTCGCCTGCTCGCGGAATTCCCGGCCCTCACGCGGCCGACGTTTTCGGCCGTCGCAGTGCGACATGGGATCGAGCACCACATACCCACTACGGGCCCGCCGGTCTACGCCAGAGCCCGCCGCCTCGACCCGGCCAAGCTCGCCGTGGCCAAAGCCGAGTTCGATGCGTTGGAGCGCCTCGGCATCGTGCGGCGCTCCGATAGCGCGTGGGCCTCACCACTGCACATCGTGCCAAAGCCGGGGGGCGGATGGCGCCCGTGTGGCAACTACCGCCGCCTCAACGACGCTACCACCCCCGGCAGGTATCCGATCCCGCACATCCAAGACTTTTCCGCCCGTTTGGCGGGACGGGTTATTTTTTCAAAACTTGACCTGATACGGGGATACCACCAGGTACCTCTCAGGCCGGCCGACGTCCCAAAGACGGCCGTCATCACGCCGTTCGGCCTGTTCGAATTTTTGAGGATGCCGTTTGGCCTCAAGAACGCGGCCCAGGCGTTCCAACGCTTGATGGACGGCGTGCTGCGTGACCTGCCATTTATTTTCGTCTATCTGGACGACATCCTCGTCGCCAGCACGTCCCGAGCTGAGCACCTCCTCCACCTCCGAACGCTGTTCGGACGCCTCAGCGAGCACGGCTTAATTGTCAACCCGGCCAAATGCCACTTCGGCACGATGACCGTTGACTTTTTGGGCCACCGCATCACCAAGACCGGGGCCGTGCCGCTGCCGACCAAGGTCGAGGCCATCACCAAGTTCCCGCGTCCCCGCTCCATCAAGGCCCTGCAAGAGTTCCTCGGCATGGTGAATTTTTATCACCGATTCGTGCCCCTCGCTGCTCAGCTCATGCGGCCCCTTTACGAAGCCCTCCGGGGCAAGCCGGCCAAGCATGACATCGTCTGGTCCGCGGCCATGGACGCGGCATTCACGAGCGCGAAGCGGGCCCTCGCCGACGCAATGCTGCTGGCTCACCCGGTGCTCAACGCTCCCATCGCCCTCACTACGGACGCCTCCAACTACGCGGTGGGCGCCGTCCATGAACAATGGGTGAACGGGATAGGGGAAGCCACTCGCTTTTTTCAGCCGGCAACTCCGGCCGAACAAGTTAAAATACAGCACATTTGACCGTGAGCTCCTCGGTCTATTCCTGGCCGTTCGCCATTTCCGCCACCTCCTGGAGGGCCGCCCGTTCACGGCTTTCGTCAACCACAAGCCATTGGTTTACGCAATGGCCAAAGTCATGGAGCCGTTGTCGGCCCGCCAGCAGCGCCACCTCTCCGCCGTGTCGGAATATACCACGGACATCCGGCACGTCGCCGGCAAAGACAACGCCGTGGCCGACTGTCTTTCTCGGGCCAGCGCGAACGCGGTCCACCTCGGCATGGACTTCGCGCTCATGGCGGCCGACCAAACCACCGACACCACGGTGCAGGCCCTCCGGGCGGCGGACACGGGCCTCCGCCTGGCCGACATCCCCTTCGCGGACACTGTCCTGCTCTGCGACGTCTCCCAAGGCCAGCCTCGCCCCATCGTGCCCGTTACCTGGCAGCGCCGCATCTTCGCCTCCATCCACGGCCTTTCTCACCCGGGCCGGAAAGCTTCTCAGAAGCTGGTGTCGGCGCGTTTCGTCTGGCACGGCCTTCGACGGGACGTCCACGACTGGGCCAACGCCTGCACGGCCTGCCAGCAGGGCAAGGTCCACCGCCACACCCAGGCCCCGCTGGCACCTTTCACCATGCCCGAACGGCGTTTCAACAACGTCAACGTGGACCTGGTTGGCCCCCTTCCCCCTTCGCAGGGTTTCACACACCTGCTCACCACGGTGGACAGGACCACCAGGTGGCCGGAGGCCATTCCCCTCATTTCCACCACCACCGCCGACGTGGCACAGGCTTTCATCGCCACCTGGGTCGCCCGTTTCGGCGCACCGGCAGACATCTCTTCGGACCGCGGTCCGCAGTTCACCTCCGAGCTGTGGGGCGCGGTCGTCCGCAACTTGGGAGTCCAGCTCCAACATACCACGGCCTACCACCCCCAAGCCAATGGGTTGTGCGAGCGTTTTCACCGCTCCATGAAGGCCGCGCTCATGGCCGGCCTTCAGGACGACGGTTGGGCCGACCGGCTGCCGTGGGTCCTTTTGGGCCTCCGCACGGCCCCCAAGGAGGACCTCCAGGCGTCCACCGCCGAGCTCGTCTACGGCCAGCCGCTTCGCGTCCCGGGCGAGTTCGTGCCCGACGCTACCAGTCCCTGGGCCGCAGCTCGCCAGCGCTCGGACCTCCAGGAGGCCGCCCGACGATTTGCCCCCGTGCCAACGTCCCGCCACGGTGGCCCCCAGTCCTACGTCCCCCCAGCGCTTCGTACAGCGGAATACGTCTTTGTGCGTCATGACGCACACCGGGGGCCACTCCGGCCGCCGTACGTCGGGCCCTTCCGGGTCCTGCGACGGGACGACAAGTCATTCGTCATCGACTTCGGCGGCCGGTCGGACCGAATTTCAGTGGACCGCCTCAAGCCGGCGCACGTGGACATCGACCAACCACCACGGTTGGCCCTTCCTCCGCAGCGAGGCTGCCCCCCGTCGACAGTTCCCCCCGCTCGACCACCCACCACCACATCGGACCCCCCCCCCACCCCCCACGACCCTCCAGGGGTCGCTTCAGCTGGGTCATCAGGACCCCCCTTAAATTGACCCTGCCCGTGCAAGTCGATTCTGGAGGGGCGTGTGTAGCGGTTACCGCTGGGTGTACACAATCGCCTTGCACCTACCAAGGACGCGGCCAGGGAGCAATCACCATGCTGGGCTCGTCCAGGCCGCCCGGACAGGCCCAGACGCGCCTCTCCCGGGCATGCCCGGACTCGCTGTTCCCGGGCTCGCCCGAGCCTCCCGGGCACACCCGGTCTCGTCTTTCCCGGGCATGCCCAGACTCGTCTTTCCAGGGCTCGCCCAGGACACCCGGGCATGCCCGCTCTCGCCTTTCCAGGGCTCGCCCAGGACGCCCGGGCATGCCCGCTCTCGCCTTTCCAGGGCTCGCCCAGGATGCCCGGGCATGCCCGCTCTCGCCTTTCCAGGGCTCGCCCAGGACGCCCGGGCATGCCCGCTCCCACCTTTCCAGGGCTCGCCCAGGACGCCCGGGCATGCCCGCTCTCGCCTTTCCAGGACTCGCCCAGGACGCCCGGGCACACCCAGCCTCGCCTTTCCAGGGCTCGCCCTTGACGCCCGGGCATGCCCGGTCTCGCTTTTCCCGGGCAAACGCTCCGGCATAATGTGTATATATATTGCTGCCCGATAAACGGGCTTTTCAGAGTACCCGAGTTTGATACGTGCAATAAAGCAACTCGGACGAATTTCCGTCTTTGGTCGCGTCAATCCTTCCGACTCGCGTTGGAGCATAGCTCCTTCAACATCCTCCAAATGGTGGCCGTCATTGTCTATACACGCTTGGAGGCGATTTCTGAAGGCTGCCATGGCTCGACGGGAACAGCGGCTATCTCCTGCTGAATAGCAACCTTGAGGGCTTCAAGAGTTTGGGGTCGATGAGTATACACTCGTGATTTAAGGTAACCCCACAGAAAAAAATCACGAGGGGCGAGGTCAGGGGAACGGGCCGGCCACCCAACATCGCCACGTAACGAGATCACCCGATCCGGAAACATTTCCCTCAGCACTTGCAATGATCTTCGAGCTGTGTGTACCATAGCTCCATCTTGCTGAAACCACACATCGAGTTCTTCAAGCTCAAGGTGTTCGAGTTGTGGCCTTAGAAAGTTTTCGAGCATATCAATGTAACGATCAGAAGTTACGGTAACAGTTACACCACCCTCTTCAAAGAAATAAGGACCCACGATGCCAACATCGGCAACAGCGCACCACACAGTCACTCGATCGGAGTGCAACGGTCTTCCGTGTAGCATGCGAGGGTTGTCTTCAGAGCAATAGCGAAAATGTTGTTTGTTTACAGAGCCACTCAAATGAAAATGATCTTCGTCACTGCACAAGAGAACAGCATCTTCCGGAACACGTTGCAGAATGTTCTCGCATAACTCCCTGCGGCTTATCCAGTCTCTCGCATTGAGTTCTTGCACAACCGTCATTTTGTATGGATGGAAGTGGAGGTCTTTGTGTAAGATTCTCCTTGCAGTTTCCCGGGATATCCCTTCAGCTAAAGCATGCTTCCGCGCAGAACATCTCGGAGACTGCACAGCAGATCGCCTCAATGCTTCAATATTCTCAGGCGTACGAGCGCTCCGAGGTCGACCAGGTGATTTTCTTTTTAAAGCTGAGCCTGTTGCCCTGAAATTATCAACGCAATGCAAGATGGTTTTCCGATCTGGAACGTTTTGGTTCCGTGGAATACTGAAACGTCTTCGAAAGGCCCTTGCACGGCGATCACGGAACGGTTGTTTGTGAAGAACGCTTCAACAGCGAACGCACGGTGTGCTCCCGACCACGCCGTGTCGGCGACTGAGGACGGTTGGGGTTGGGCTACCAAGTACCAACAGACCCTAGCCCCGCCCCTCCCGCCTCACCACTGCCAGTGCTACAGCCTTTCGAAATGTGGGAGGTTTTTTTGGGTCACCCTGTATATATATTGTTGCGGATATGAGGACTGTATTTTTTTTATTGTGTGCTTTATTATTACTAGGGCATGCCCGTACTATATATAAGCTAGGACGTGCCCGTACGTGGGTGCCCGTTCCTTGCCAAAAAAAAAAAAAAAAAAAAATTTGTGTAGGGGTGTGTGTGTGTAAACATCCTAGGGCGTGCCCGTACGTGGGTGCAAAAAAACATGCGTGCAAACAACAACAAAAAAAACAAACTTTGAAACCACGTGGCAGTAACGACCACAGAACCCCCCCCCCCCTCTATTTACATGAATGGTTTGGTCCATTCGCAACGACCACAGAACCCCCCCCCCTCTATTTACATGCAATGGTTTGGTCCAAAGCGAACGGTTTGGTCCATTCGATGTGATTCGATGATTCGATGTGAATGGTTTGGTCCATTCGCAACGACCACAGAACCCCCCCCTCTATTTACATGAATGGTTTGGTCCATTCGCAAAGCCAAAGCGAACGACCACAGAACCCCCCCCTCTATTTACATGAATGGTTTGGTCCATTCGCAAAGCCAAAGCGAACGACCACAGAATCCCCCCCCCCCCCCTCTATTTACATGAATGGTTTGGTCCATTCGCAACGCCAAAGCGAACGGCGAACGGCTAAATCGCCATAGCTCGGTAAGTACTTGTCCGATTAATTTCAAACCTTGAAAAGGCACATCCTCGGGTCCCCAGGAATATACCTGGCAAGTTTCAAGTATATCGGACCGGTAGTTGTCGAGAAACAGCGGTCACAGACAAACAAACAAACGTACAAACGTACAGACAGAGATTACTGGAATTATAGATAGATTATTGTTTATTCTGCGCCTCCTGCCTCCGGAGTTGTGTAAAGATAAAAAGGGCGTCTCGGTAGTTATTCCATAAACACCACATTGCAGGACCCGATAAAACCCTTGTTCAGTAGCTTATATCTTATTATGTGTCTTAGGGTAAGGCTGTGTCTCCCATTAATTTAATTACTCCATTGCACCGAGTGAAATAAGAGTAGATTCCCTTCATTCCCATTCCCAAAACCTCCATTTCCCCTTTCGTCATTGCCAGGCCTCAATTGCCATTGCCAATTACATCCCCTCCAATTGCCGCCATTGACCACGAGGCAGGGTCGGAGAAGAAGGGCGTGTCTCCACCTCGTCATAGAGGGGAGGAGTGAGCCAGCCCCGAACAACCAACCGAGCACGAGGGGTTTGGTTTGAGAGGGCGGAGGAAGAGCGTTTGGGGGAGGTTCGCATATGTTGAGGGGCGGGGCCTATATAACCCGCGACGGGAAGCTCCCAAGAGGAGACAAGGAGATGAGTCCCAGAGATGAGCTGAAAGGCTGAGCTGAGCTGCGTGGTGAGGTGCAAAGCAAAGAGCTGGGTCGTCAGAGATGCGCTTTTACTGAGTCCAAGAGATGAGTCAAAGCGATGCGCTTTTACTGAGACAAGGAGATGAGTCTGAAAAGAGAGGTCCATGACAAGAGCTGAGTTGGTCGTCAGGGGTGGTCAGTGGTTGCGTTGAGTGGTTGCGTTGATTGCGTTGAGTTGTCGGTGGAGGCGTCGTGGTGCACCGGGCTAAGGTGGACCAAGAAAGAGAGAGGAGAGAACCCGTCACGCCAGACCCCCCACCAGCACGTCGGCTCCGACCGTGATCCGACCCGTGATCCGACCCGTGATCCGACCCGTGATCCCGCGCACACGACAGGATCGGTGGCATCAGCGGCCGTCGAGGTCCAGCCCGACGTCCCGTGCGGGATCAAGCTCCACCCAGCTCCGTGCCATCCTCCCCCTCCAGCCACACACCTCCTTCCAGCCAATCCACTCTGCAATTCCCCGTGTGAGTCGTCTTTGTTTGTTCTGTCCTGGGTAGTAACTAAGTCTGTATAAGCTAGTAGAATTCACTGTGTCACCTGCGTCTCATGTCCCTGTACATAATCGTGACTGCTCCTTTTTGCTTGTGTGTGTAAATAATAATAAATCCCGTTACTCTTCTGTACGTCTTCTTCCTCTTTGCATTCGGTCGCTTTAGAGTTTTCCAGATTGAGTAGCTGTGGCGCGATACGGCCAACGTTCAGGGTGAATCGGGTTTTAGTCGGGGAATAACTGTTCGGCCGCGGTTACACCACCGCTCGGTAAAAATAACATCTAATCTGCGGACCGTAACAAATTGGTAGTCAGGAGTTGGGATTCGAACCTGGGACTAAATTTATTTTGCCAAAATTTTGGACACCAATTGTGTTATTACCGTAACAAATTGGTGTCGGGGAGTGAGATACGAGGCCCGAAGCGCGCTTAACGCGCTCAAAATTACGAGCTGCTGGAAATTGTTTTGTTTTTAAAGGAAAACCCGAATTTTGAAATCGCGCCATGGCTGGTCAAGGTGACGGGATGCCGGTGGGAGAGATAGACGGGGTGGAATCGACCCAGGACCTCGGGCAAATGTATATGGAGGATGTGGTTGAGGGGGTATCAGGCGCACAAAATGGTGCTCTCGCGCACGTGGTTGAGGGGGCCACGGCCGCGGAACCAATGAGCGCGGCCCAAATGCAAGCCTTCATGGCCCAATTCATGGTAGAAATGCAGAAAGAAAACGACGATAGTGAGCGAATGAGGGATGAAGCGAGGGCTAATAGTGAAAAAATGGAAAACAGAATGATGGGGGCCCTTATGGGGGCAATGAGGGACGAAGCGAGGGCTCAGAGTGAGCAATTGGGAGTAATGAGGGACGAAGCGAGGACTCAGAGTGAGCAATTGGGGGTAATGAGGGACGAAGCGAGGGGTACCGGTGAGGGGTTAGACAATAATTTTAAGGGATTAGAATTTTTTTTTGAGGGGTTAGACAATGGGATAAAAGAGGTAAAGAATGGGTTAATGGGGTTAGATAATAGGATGGAGGACAAATTGCGGGAAATAGGGGAGCAATCCGCCCGAGAAATTAAACAAATGGGAGAGCAGACAGAGGAGGTGAAAATCGGGGTAGAAACCAAACTGGATGCTCAGAGGGATGAATTGGGACAGATGAGGGCGGCATCTACAAAAGAGAGGGAGGAGATGAAAGAGGAAATACGACGAGGTGTAAGTGAGGAGGTCTCGGGGGTACGCGAGGAGGGTAAAGCGAGGCGAAAAGCGTATAGAGAAAGAGGTGAGGAATAATACGGCTAGGTTACAAGGGGGCATAGAGGACCTGACGGAGGAGGTGGAACAGCTGACGGTGGGACAGACGGAGTTAGTGGAGCAGGTACAAAGGAACACTGCGGTACTAGGAGGGTTGAAAGCGACACAAAAAGAAATCAAAAATGACTTGATAGCGACACAGAGGCAATGTCAGATGGTACGTGAGGGACTGACAATGAGGTTGGAGGAGGTGACAGAAGTAATGGAGACGAAGGACCGGGAGGTGAGGACGCACATAGAGACGGTCAAGGTAGCCTTAGAGGACGAACTTGAGGAAACGCACCGGCAAATAAAAGAGGTGAAGCAAAAATTAGAGGAAGTCGAAGAAGAGGTGAGTGAAATTAAGAAGAGACGGACAGAAACTAAGAGAGAAATACAGGAGGAGGTGATGGAATATGTACAAGGTCGGTGCTCAACTCATAATGGTGTGCTCACTAACCAAATAAAGAGTTTGCAGGTGGCGAAGGAGGTGCGGAGACGAGGTGCCAAGGTGAGTGGCGATATATTCGGAAATGTACATGATGTGAGGGGAGCTTCAGTCGGCTTGGGGGTTGAATTGGATCCGGGTGTTTGTGAGAGGCCGTTGGTGAAGTGTGCGACAGGTCTGGTGTGCAAAAAAGGAGGTGTGCGAGAAAGTCCGACTCTGGGGTGTGTGAGGAAAAGGTGCGCGCCAAGGAGTGAGTGTGCTGTCGAGAGTGAGTCTGTCGTAGCGCGTGTGCGAGAGAGCACATGGAAGCGCGTAGTGAGGAGTGTTACAGAGGATGTAAAGGGAGAATGCACGCCTGTGGTGAGTGTTACAGAGGGTGTAACGGGAGAGTGTGCGCAAGAGGGTGTGCGAGAAAGGTGTGTAACGGACAGGTGCGTGAGGAAAGAGTGCGCTGTCGAGAGTACGGGTGAGTGCGCGGTCAAGAGTGGTGGTGAGAGTAGTAAGGGTGACACGGAGCGTGAGTTGGTTGTGGCAGGTGAGAGAGGATGTACACCTGGAATGGAAGGAAGCACACCTGGAATGGTAGAGCGTGTGTGGGAATGCACACTTGAGTTGGTAGTGAGGCACGTGGTTGGGTGTGCGAGTGAGAGCACACCTGTGATTGTCACAAAGGAGATGACCGAGGAGGGGGCGCGAAGAGGTGTGTTGGTGAGGTGTGCGAACGACGAATGTGTGCCAAGGTGTTCGGTGGTCAGGTGTGTGACCAAGTCTGTGAGCGGAATGAGTGTACCTGGGTGTGTAAGAGAAGGTGCAATGACGAGGAGCATGGGAACAGCTGGGTGTATGAGCAAGGAACGGGCTGCGTGGTGTAAGCATGCAGGTGAGGCATCGACGGTAACCGGGTTAGCGGTTAGAGCGACTTATAGCCGAATCGGGCCCTCGGTGCGTGCCGGGTTTCGCGTGCCGCGAGGACCAGCGGGGATCCGAACCACGGCGGGTTCGAAAGGACCGCCGTACGTGATCCACGCTGGGCCGCGTTTGGAACGGCCGCGTCCGTGCTCCGCTAGGCGGAACGGGCAGCCCGATAGGAAGGGTCGTCATGGTGACCCATTTTTGTTGAGACATCCCGGCAGGTCGAGATCGGGCCATTGGACGGCTCTGTGCCGAGATGGTGCGTGGGATCTCGGCCCGGGTAAGCGTCCTTCCCTGCACCGAATGCGGGACGCATCCAGCCGCCGGCACCAAACAACCCGCATTTATTGCTCGGCTTTACGAAGCCGAGCTTTAGAAGTGAATTGGCGCACCAAGAGGCATTAGTAAGTAGACTGTAATGATGAGGTTAGTGTTTTGGACCCAAAATTAGAAAAAAAAAAATTTGATGATTGGCAAAGGATTGGCAGAGTGATGATTGGCAGAGGATTGGTAGAGTGACTGGCAAATTTTTGATTGGTTGAAATTTGACGAGCAAAATTTATAGTAAGAGATGCCCCATGTGATGGGATGGCCAATCCACCATCCCTCACAGCGGGGGGCAAAGGAGCACTAGTTTATGGGGTTGATGGCAGTGAAAACTAGCCCGGGTGGGTTAGGATATATCATGTGTAGGGATCTAGCGAAGATGACATTAGGTAACGTTAAGGTTAGTTAGTGACAAGGATACCTGCAGTGGGGACGCAGGTAGATTAGAGTGGATGATAATGACGTGGGAGCGCAATAGTTTAAAGGGGCGACTGGGAAGCGCAAGTTTCAGAGGGGAGTAGTTCGATGAGATGATGCCGTGTGAGTGTTGGAAGTGTATTCAGAAGTGTATTGTGAGCAGTGTGTGAGGATTGAACAGGTGTGATTGAACAGGTGTGATTGCACAGGTGTGCAACTGAACAGGTGTATGGAGCAGTGTTTGAGTGATGGTGATGGTGATGGTGATGTGTGTTGTGTTGACCAACTGGTCCAGGAAGAGGAGGAGGGTGCAGGTGGCACCAGGTGTGAGTGCACAGGTGTGCAACAACAGGTATGAGGAACCGGTGTGTGGAATAAATGGTCTGGAATATATGGAGAATTGGAATGGATGGTCGTGGAGTGAGTATGATGGAAATTGTGGAGTGGAGTGGATGGTGCGAAGGTGTGAATGGGGGAAGAATGGACCCCCATCACGAATACCCGGGGCGGGTAGTGTAAATGTTAGGTAGAGGGTATAGGTAAATTGTGGTTGGATATTGGCATCTGTGGTGCGGGTGGAAGAATGATGTTTGGATGGGTGCATTAGTGTTGTGGAAATGGCTGGGCGTGTAGCCTGTTAGTGTGTGTAGTTGGTTTGGGCACTCCACCACTGTGAGGATGTCGGCCAGGTGAGGCCGCAGGTGGGCTCTGGGAGCCGGTAGTTGTGGATGGGGCCCGAGGATCCGGAGGACGGACCTGGGTAGCCCAGTGCCAGAGGGCACCAGGGGGTGACAGAGCCAGGAGGGGCCTTCCCCAGTTAGTTAGGTTAGGGTGAGGCGCTAGGTAAGCTCGGGTGGCAACTGCAGTGGTGGAGGTGTGCAGGTGGGTAGACCTGCTGGGAGAGCTACACGTCACAGCCCAGAAATTGTGCAAGGGCACCGGGAGATGAATCGGGGGAGTGAGACTCCAAATTGAGAAGCACCACAGTTTGGTCAATGGGAATTGGTTTTTAGAACCCATAGTGTAAGTGGCCAATGGATTGGCAGGGAAAGACCCCGGGTAGAGTCAAGAGTGTTAAAGTCATTTAGAGGATAGATAGGATGAAGGATCTCCTTGCACCATCTGCATCCACTCACCTGAGATGACGTACCTCCACACCATGCCGGGTGGTTTTGATTATTTTTATGTGCAAATGTTTTGGATTGTGAGACGCATCATGACGTGGGTGTGACATTGTGCTTGATGTTCCATCTCTCCCTCCTTATGAGGATTGATGATGAATTGATGATGGCAAATTTTGGTTAGAGGGATTGTGGTGACGAATTTGGTATAAGGGAAATAAGGGGAAGACGTGACAGTAGCGACGGATTTGTAAATGTGTAGATTGTTGTACATATGGGGTAAGGGCAAGGGTAGTGTAGGTGACAGGGGGGGGTGACGTACGGTAGGGACGAGCTTTCTCACTTCGCTCTCCGTACGCATTTCGCCTTGCATTGCCTTATTGATGTGTACCCTTGTGACCTTACCCCTCGCTCATTTGTCTTGTCCCCCTTTTGTCTCCCACATGACATGTGCGCCATTGGGCGCCGAGGGGAGCGTGCGTGAGTCGGCCATTGTGCGCCCGGAACTCTCAGAACCAGCTGTCTGCATCGATGCACCACATTATGGACCACATGTCAGTGGCCGAGCACCACTTATGGACCCCATGGGATGGGGCATGGCCCCTCTGCTGGAACCGGCCATGAGGGCCCGAAATCTTGCTGGCGGACCTTGGCCACAGGGCACCGATGCCCCACAGGTGAACCACACTAGTCGGCCCTGTGGGCCATAAATAAAGAAAATAAAAGGGACACGTTGGGTGCATTTTACTTTATTGCAAATAGGCCGCCAGCAAAGGAAAAAGACAACATCTGGAAGAAAATAATAATAGCCAGCAGAGGAAGCCGAAGAGCAAGGGACCACCTGCAGGGTTAGGGGTTGTTGATTTTATTTTTTTTGAACATTGTTGAACTGTGGTGACTGCACCGATTGGTGCTTGAGGGTGTGTTGGTGCGTTTTGGGTGCTTTCATGGTGCATTGATGCAGAGCAGACTGTCTCCCCCCCAGAAAGAACAATCACAGGTCCTGGGTTAGTTGTGTAAATAAAAGTAGTGTCAACTGTAAATAATGCTCCCCACCGTCAGTGTGTAGTTTGAAGACCATTCCGCAATTCGGTTAACTGTGGGCGTGAGTCTGTTAGGCAGGGTGCAATGGAGCAGCGGGACACATTTATTTATGTTTTAAAACTGTCGCACTCAGGGTCAGGTTAAAAGTAGAGGGAACTACACCTACGTGTCACACTAAATAAAAGTTGTAGGCCCGGAAAGTGCCTAAGAGGAGGAGGGTGCAGTGTTGCGGAGATGAGGACTGTATTTTTTTTATTGTGTGCTTTATTATTATTATTGTTTATTCTGCGCCTCCTGCCTCCGGATTTGTGTAAAGATAAAAAGGGCGTCTCGGTAGTTATTCCATAAACACCACATTGCAGGACCCGATAAAACCCTTGTTCAGTAGCTTATATCTTATTATGTGTCTTAGGGTAAGGCTGTGTCTCCCATTAATTTAAATACTCCATTGCACCGAGTGAAATAAGAGTAGATTCCCTTCATTCCCATTCCCAAAACCTCCATTTCCCCTTTCGTCATTGCCAGGCCTCAATTGCCATTGCCAATTACATCCCCTCCAATTGCCGCCATTGACCACGAGGCAGGGTCGGAGAAGAAGGGCGTGTCTCCACCTCGTCATAGAGGGGAGGAGTGAGCCAGCCCCGAACAACCAACCGAGCACGAGGGGTTTGGTTTGAGAGGGCGGAGGAAGAGCGTTTGGGGGAGGTTCGCAAAGGTTGAGGGGCGGGGCCTATATAACCCGCGACGGGAAGCTCCCAAGAGGAGACAAGGAGATGAGTCCCAGAGATGAGCTGAAAGGCTGAGCTGAGCTGCGTGGTGAGGTGCAAAGCAAAGAGCTGGGTCGTCAGAGATGCGATTTTACTGAGTCCAAGAGATGAGTCAAAGCGATGCGCTTTTACTGAGACAAGGAGATGAGTCTGAAAAGAGAGGTCCATGACAAGAGCTGAGTTGGTCGTCAGGGGTGGTCAGTGGTTGCGTTGAGTGGTTGCGTTGATTGCGTTGAGTTGTCGGTGGAGGCGTCGTGGTGCACCGGGCTAAGGTGGACCAAGAAAGAGAGAGGAGAGAACCCGTCACGCCAGACCCCCCACCAGCGCGTCGGCTCCGACCGTGATCCGACCCGTGATCCGACCCGTGATCCCGCGCACACGACAGGATTTTTTTTTTTTTTTTTTGTATACAAGATCGAGGCTCGTGAAAGAGCGAACATTAATCACACAGAAAGACAAACCGACACATAAAACATATAACATCGGGAGCGGTAGACAAGATGGGGAGAGAGGGGGAAGGACACAAACACAACATTTGAGAGCAGGGACCGAGAGACATGGAGACATCGAGAGATCTGAGAGAGGGCGAGGGCTTTGGGGGGGGGGGGGGGCATGGGAAGGGGGCGGTGGGAGAGGTATAAAACATATGGACACTGCCAGGACTTCCAGGAAAGAAGTTGGAATTTCAAACAAGGTGGATCTGGGGTGAATTAGCGGGGGTAGAAAAGATCAAGGTTTTGGATGGGGGAAGATAAGAGATGGTGGTGAACAGCTGTTTTAAAGACCTGGAGGGAGGAGTGGGATTGAAGGGAGTGAGGGAGTTTGTTCCAGAGGCGGGAGAAAAGAGGAATGAAAGAGTGAAGGTGAGCAGAGAGCCGAGATTTCGGCAGTTTAACCATCAGAGGGTTGCTGGCAGATCTTGTGCGACCTGTAGGAATATTTGGGGGACAGAGCACAGAGAGAGCTGGGGGTGCAAGGCCGGAGAGGAGTCGATAGAAGACAGAAAGACCACCTACCTGCCTGCGGTGAGTGAGTGAAAGGCCCTCAGAGATAGCTTCATCGCGGGAGATTCCAATAATTCTGAAAGCTTTGGTTTCAACAGCGTGAAGCCGAGCTAGGTGTGAGGCAGGAGCACCGGCCCATAGGGGAGAACAGTATTCCATTGAGCTGCGGATGAAAGCCTTGTATGTGGTGAGGAGCTCAGGTGTGCCGAGGAAGGACTTCGCACGACGGAGGATGCCCAGTCGGCGACTGGCTTTGGAGGCCAGCTTGGAAATGTGGTTTTCCCAAGAAAGATCATGGCAGATAGTGAGACCCAAAATCTTGAGCGACAGAACTTCTTGGAGAGGATTGTTGAGAAAGTAGATGGGAGGGTTGTCCAGTCGATCTTTTCGGAGAGACATAGTAAGAGTGTGAGATTTGTCAGGATTGAAAGACATGTTCCACTTGTTTGACCAGTCTGTGATTTTGTCCAGGTCTTCAGAGAGTGAGGAGGCAGCAGACTGCCGATCTGAGGGAAGAGGAATGGAGCGGCAGAGAGTGGAGTCATCAGCAAAGAGATAGAGAGGATTTTCGAGAGAGTCAGAGAGATCATTGATGAAGACCAGAAAAAGCACGGGGCCCAGAACACTGCCTTGGGGAACTCCAGCCTGAACAGGAAGAGGAGATGAGAGAAACCCATTCAGGGCCACACGTTGACGACGACTAGAGAGGAAGTCCGCCAGCCATGCGTGGAGATTTCCATGGATACCAAAGGAGGAGAGTTTGGTGAGCAGAGCGGGGTGCCAGACCGTGTCGAAGGCACGTGATATGTCGAGGGAGACAGCTCTAATTTCCTGTTTGGCATTGAGGACCTCCATCCATTGTTGAGACAGCAGAAGCAGCATGTCCAGAGTAGAGTGACCTGGTCTGAAACCAAATTGATGATCAGAGATCAAGCCATTGGAGAAGAGGAAAGATTTCATATCCGAAGCAATGATGGATTCCATGACTTTGCTGATAATTGGGAGAAGGCTGATTGGTCTGTAGTTGCTAGGATCTGTTTTTGCACCTTTTTTGTGCAAAGCGGTGATGTTGGCTGATTTCCAAGCAGATGGCAGTTGACCTTGAGCAAAAGAGAGGGTGAAGAGAACAGAGAGAGGGTGAGATAGAGCAGCAGAGCAGGATTTTAGGACCCGTGGGCTGATGCAGTCGGGTCCAGTTGCAGAATCAGAGTCGAGGGTTGACAGAAACTTTTCCACCTTGTCAGGAGGAAAGGACACGGAGTCCAGGAGCAGCAGGGTACGACTGGGTATGGTGGGTACAGAGAGGGATGGGTTTGGGACACAAGATTTAGAGGCAAACACAGAGTTGAGGCATTCAGCTTTTTCACGTGCGAAAGGATCGGTGGCATCAGCGGCCGTCGAGGTCCAGCCCGACGTCCCATGCGGGATCAAGCTCCAGCCAGCTCCGTGCCGTCCTCCCCCTCCAGCCACACACCTCCTTCCAGCCAATCCACTCTGCAATTCCCCATGTGAGTCGTCTTTGTTTGTTCTGTCCTGGGTAGTAACTAAGTCTGTATAAGCTAGTAGAATTCACTGTGTCACCTGCGTCTCATGTCCCTGTACATAATCGTGACTGCTCCTTTTTGCTTGTGTGTGTAAATAATAATAAATCCCGTTACTCTTCTGTACGTCTTCTTTCTCTTTGCATTCGGTCGCTTTAGAGTTTTCCAGATTGAGTAGCTGTGGCGCGATACGGTCAACGTTCAGCGTGAATCGGGTTTTAGTCGGGGAATAACTGTTCGGCCGCGGTTACACCACCGCTCGGTAAAAATAACATCTAATCCGTGGACCGTAACAATATATATATATATATATATATATACATATATATATATATACATATATATATATATACATATATATATATATATATATACATATATATACATATATATATATATACATATATATATATATACATATACATACATATATATATACATACATATATATATACATACACATATATATATATACACATATATACACATATACACATATATACACATATATACATATATATACACATATATACACATATACACATATATACACATATACACATATATACACATATATACATATATACACATATATACATATATATACATATATATATGATCAAGGCACCTCCTAGCTTTAATGGTGAGCACCAGCCACGAATTATGTCTCACACGGTAAATACCGCATAACCCGCAAGGAACCAACAGCCTGTCTGCCACACAGACCATCGTTCCCACCAGTGCAAACCAAAACCAGGGGGTGCGGTGCGATCGGCGGGGATAATAATCAACGAACATAACAGCGTGACGAGCGCTGTCCCGATCTCCTGTGGACCGAAGTCCTAGACCAAAGCGTCACCTCCGACCCAAAGGGTCTTCTGGAGGCTTCAGCCCGGCCACTCTGTCAACAGACAGAGATTTATTCATTGGTCCCCATTGGCTAAACATCAAGCAGAACCGCCAATCCAGATTTCGGGCTTATTAACCCTCGGAGGTGACGGTCGGAGGTGGGTCGAACCCTTGGGTCGGAGGTGACGCTTTGGTCTAGGACTTCGGTCCACAGGAGATCGGGACAGCGCTCGTCACACTGTTATGTTCGTTGATTATTATCCCCGCCGATCGCACCGCACCCCCTGGTTTTGGTTTGCACTGGTGGGAACGATGGTCTGTGTGGCAGACAGGCTGTTGGTTCCTTGCGGGTTATGCGGTATTTACCGTGTGAGACATAATTCGTGGCTGGTGCTCACCATTAAAGCTAGGAGGTGCCTTGATCATCTTAATAGACGATTTTGGTCCTCATTGGTTAGATTTTTTGCAGTATGCCGTCCTGACGAGGGTTAATAAGCCCGAAATCTGGATTGGCGGCTCTGCTTGATGTTTAGCCAATGGGGACCAATGAATAAATCTGTCTGTTGACAGAGTGGCCGGGCTGAAGCCTCCAGAAGACCCTTTGGGTCGGAGGTGACGCTTTGGTCTAGGACTTCGGTCCACAGGAGATCGGGACAGCGCTCGTCACGCTGTTATGTTCGTTGATTATTATCCCCGCCGATCGCACCGCACCCCCTGGTTTTGGTTTGCACTGGTGGGAACGATGGTCTGTGTGGCAGACAGGCTGTTGGTTCCTTGCGGGTTATGCGGTATTTACCGTGTGAGACATAATTCGTGGCTGGTGCTCACCATTAAAGCTAGGAGGTGCCTTGATCATCTTAATAGACGATTTTGGTCCTCATTGGTTAGATTTTTTGCAGTGTGCCGCCCTGTGGCGGTGAAAAAAACTGCATGCAAATCGGACCTGGCAGGAGTAATGCCCTGCCGGTGGATTAAGGGGTCTCACTCCTATTAAGAGGAGTGGTCCCAACTGTATGACCATGCATTGTGGCCCTTTGGGGGGCATGATGCATGCGTTTGAATGACCATGCGTTTCCCCCTCGGGGTTGAGGCGCATGTGTATTGTTATGGGGACAGCCTTGTTGACGATGTGCCTTGACCATGGGGTCAAGGTGCACGTCCAAGGCTGTTCAAATGTTTGACTTTTTACCTTTTTTCTTGTAAAAAAGGCAGGGCTTCCCTGTGGCCCCCAATACAGGTAAATAAGTACTGCATGCAAATCGGACCTGGCAGGAGTAATACCCTGCCGGTGGATTAAGGGGTCTCACTCCTATTAAGAGGAGTGGTCCCAACTGTATGACCATGCATTGTGGCCCTTCGGGGGGCATGATGCATGCGTTTGAATGACCATGCGCTTCCCCCTCGGGGTTGAGGCGCATGTGTATTGTTATGGGGACAGCCTTGTTGACGTTGTGCCTTGACCATGGGGTCAAGGTGCATGTCCAAGGCTGTTCAAATGTTTGACTTTTTACCTTTTTTCATAGTAAAAAAGGCAGGGCTTCCCTGTGGCCCCCAATACAGGTTAATAAGCCCGAA
Source organism: Myxine glutinosa (assembly GCF_964187855.1). NCBI lineage: Eukaryota > Metazoa > Chordata > Myxini > Myxiniformes > Myxinidae > Myxine > Myxine glutinosa. The sequence continues at coordinate 216,650,994 of NC_136262.1, read as the reverse complement.
ATCTGGATTGGCGGCTCTGCTTGATGTTTAGCCAATGGGGACCAATGAATAAATCTCTGTCTGTTGACAGAGTGGCCGGGCTGAAGCCTCCAGAAGACCCTTTGGGTCGGAGGTGACGCTTTGGTCGAGGACTTCGGTCCACAGGAGATCGGGACAGCACTCCTCACGCTGTTATGTTCGTTGATTATATATATATATATATATATATATATATATATATATATATATATATATATACTACAGTGCATTCAGAAAGTATTCAGACCCCTTCACTTTTTTCACATTTTGTTATGTCGTAGCCTTATGTTGAAATCGTTTAAATTCATTTTTTCCCTCATCAATCTACACTCAATACCCCATAATGACAAAAAGAAAACAGGATTTTAGAAAGTTTTGCGAATTTATAAAAAGAAAAAACTGAAATATCACATTTACATAAGTATTCAGACCCTTTGCTATGACACTGTAGCGACCCATGGGTCCCCCAAGCGAGACCAGCAGCAGAATCTCCTTGCTCCAGCCGGTGACGTCACCGGCGGACAACCTCGGCGCCGGGGTGGCTGGTCACGTGACCACCAAAGCGTGCCGCGCGTGCGGTTATGGTCCTTTGCACCTGTCGGTCACGTGACCACCGAAACGCGCCTCGCCTGAGAGGCGTGGCTTTCGGTTTCGGTTATGCTTTCAGGTTGGGATATATATGCAGCCCGATAAACGGGCTTTCCAGAGTTCCCGAGTTGGTTTTTACAATAAACATCTTCTCGGACGAGTTTGTGTCTTGCCCGTCACTTCGTCCGTCTCAAGCAAGAGCCCGGCTCTTCATTGGTGACCCCGAATTTACGACGCGCGATGGACACCGCAGTGTCCCTCAAACTGCCCACCTTCTGGGAAGCACATGCCACCGTCTGGTTCGCGCAGGCGGACTCCCAGTTCGCCCTGCGTGGCATAACGGAGGACGCCACTCGATACCATTATGTGGTCGCCGCGCTTGGCTCCGTGACCGCCGCCCGCTGCCTGAGCTTCCTCCAGAACCCGCCCGCTGACGGCAAGTACGACGCCATCAAGGCACTTCTGCTGGGCGCTTTCACCCTCTCCCCGGCTGAGCGCGCACGACGCCTGCTCGACCTTCCTGAGCTCGGCAATACGTGCCCGTCCGAACGCATGGACTACATGCTCACGTTGCTCGGCGAGCACCCCTCGGATTTCCTGTTTCAGGAGCTCTTTCTTCGCCAGCTCCCGGCCCAGGTATGGGTCGCCCTGGCAGGTACGACCATCGTGAACCCCCGTGACCTCGCCAAGGAGGCCGACAAGATCGCTTCGGCAAGCCAGCTCGCCGGAGCGGCGAGCCAGCTCGTCGGGGTGGCGGCCGGGAGCCTTCCCGCCCACCCACCCGACGCCCGCGACGCAGTTTCCTTCCCGGAGGCCGCCGGGCCGGCGCGACTGGCAGCGGCGACGCCGCGTCGGGCCCGACCGGAGCCCCCGCCGGACCCGGCCTGGTGTTATTTCCACGCCAGGTTCGGGCGGCAGGCCCGATCATGTCGGCCCCCGTGCACGTTCAGCAAGTCGGGAAACGGGCGAGCCGGCGTTCCCTACCAGCAATGAACGCCGGCCGTTCCGGAAACCTGCTGTTCATCGCGGATCGAGCGTCGGGACGGCGCTTCCTCTGCGACACCGGCGCTCAGCTGAGCGTCATTCCTGCTTCGGCGGAGGACAGGCGGGCCGCCGTTTGCGGCCCCCCCTTGGTCGTGGCCAACGGCTCCGCCATCCGCACCGTCGCCCTCCACTTCGTCAGCCAGCTCTTTCACTGGGAGTTCGTGACGGCGGACGTCCCCATGGCTTTGCTCGGGGCCGATTTCCTGTGCGCCCACAGGGTGCTAGTCGACGTGAAACGCCGGCGTCTCGTCAACGCCGAAACTTTCAGCTCCCTGGCATGCGCCTTGAGCCGTGCCGCGCCCACCGAGTTTTCCTGCGCCCTCCCATTGGCGGACGACTTCGCACGCCTCCTTGCAGAGTTCCCGGCCCTCACACGACCGACGTTTTCGGCCATCGCGGTGCGCCACGGCATCGAGCATCACATCCCCACTATGGGCCCGCCGGTGTACGCCCGGGCTCGCCGTCTCGACCCCGCCAAACTCGCCGTCGCCAAGGCCGAGTTCGCGGAGCTGGAGCGCCTTGGCATCGTGCGGCGCTCCGACAGCGCCTGGGCCTCGCCGCTGCACATTGTCCCGAAACCGGGGGGCGGATGGCGGCCATGCGGCGACTACCGCCGCCTCAACGATGCCACTACCCCCGACAGGTACCCCCGTCCCACACATCCAGGCTTTTTCCACCCGGTTGGCGGGGCGGACCATTTTTTCAAAAGTGGACCTGATTCGGGGGTACCACCAGGTGCCCGTCCGCCCGGCCGACATCCCAAAGACGGCCGTGATTACACCTTTCGGCCTCTTTGAATTCCTCCGGATGCCCTTCGGCCTCAAAAACGCGGCGCAGGCGTTCCAGCGCCTGATGGACGGCGTGCTGCGCGACTTGCCGTTCCTCTATACCTACCTGGACGACATTCTCGTCGCCAGCACGTCCAGAGCCGAGCACCTCCTCCACCTCCGGACGCTGTTCGGCCACCTCAGCGAGCACGGATTGATCGTCAACCCGGCCAAATGTCACTTCGGTGCGGCGACGATCGACTTTTTGGGCCACCGCATCACCCGGACCGGCGCCGTGCCGCTGCCGGCCAAAGTCGAAGCCATTGCCGCTTTCCCGCGCCCCCGCTCCGTCAAGGCGCTGCAGGAGTTCCTCGGGATGGTGAACTTTTATCACCGCTTCGTGCCCCGAGCTGCGCAACTCATGCGGCCCTTGTATGCCACCCTCCGCGGCCAGCCGGCGAAGCGCGACGTTGTCTGGTCCACGGACATGGACGCTGCTTTCACCGGCGCGAAACGGGCCCTCGCCAACGCCACGCTGCTGGCCCACCCGGTACCCCAGGCTCCCATCGCCCTCACCACGGACGCCTCTGATTACGCAGTGGGCGCGGTCCATGAACAATGGGTAAATGGGGCCTGGCAGCCGCTCGCATTCTTCAGCCGGCAACTCCTGCCCAACGAGTTAAAGTACAGCACCTTCGACCGCGAGCTCCTCGGGCTGTACCTGGCCGTCCGCCATTTTCGCCACCTCCTGGAGGGCCGCCCGTTCACGGCTTTTGTCGACCACAAGCCATTGGTTTTCGCCATGGCCAAGGTCACGGAGCCGTGGTCGGCCCGCCAGCAGCGCCACCTCTCCGCCGTGTCGGAGTACACCACGGACATCCGGCACGTCGCCGGGAAGGACAACGCCGTGGCCGACTGCCTTTCTCGAGCCGGCGCCAACGCCGTCCACCTCTGCATCGTCTTCACCCTCATGGCAGCGGACCAGGCCACCGACGGCACGGTGCAGGCGCTCCGGGTGGCGGGCACGGGCCTCCGCTTGGCTGACGTCCCCTTCGCGGACACAGTCCTGCTGTGCGACATCTCCCAAGGCCGACCTCGCCCCGTTGTGCCGGTCACCTGGAGGCTTCACATTTTTGCTTCGCTCCACGGCCTCTCTCACCCGGGCCGGAAGGCGTCCCAGCGGCTGGTGGCGGCGCGTTTCGTCTGGCATGGGCTGCGACGGGACGTCCGCGACTGGGCCAACACCTGCACACCCTGCCAGCGGGCCAAGGTCCACCGGCATACCCAGGCTCCGCTGACTCCCTTCACCATGCCCAAGCGACGGTTCGACCACGTCCACGTGGACCTGGTGGGTCCCCTTCCCCCCATCGCAGGGGTTCACCCACCTGCTTACCATGGTGGACAGGACCACCAGGTGGCCGGAGGCCATGCCCCTCACCTCCACCACCACCGCTGATGTGGCCCAGGCGTTCATCGCCACCTGGGTCGCGCGTTTCGGCGCACCGGCGGACATCTCGTCGGACCGCGGCCCACAGTTCACGTCCGAACTATGGGGCGCGATCGCCCGCACGTTGGGCGTTACCCTACACTGCACCACGGCTTACCACCCCCAGGCCAACGGGTTGTGCGAGCGGTTCCACCGCTCCATGAAGGCCGCACTCATGGCCGGCCTCCACGACGACGGCTGGGCCGACCGGCTCCCGTGGGTCCTTTTGGGCCTACGCACGGCCCCCAAGGAGGACCTCCAGGCGTCCACCGCCGAGCTGGTGTACGGCCAGGCCCTTCGCGTACTGGGCGAGTTCATGCCCGACGCCACCAGCCCCTGGTCCGCCGCGCGCCAGCGCACGGACTTCCAGGAGGCCGCCCGACGTTTCGCCCCGGTGCCCACGTCCCGCCATGGCGACCCCCAATCCTACATCCCCCCAGCACTCCGCTCGGCGGAGTACATCTTCGTGCGCCACGACGCGCACCGGGGGCCGCTCCGGCCACCATACGACGGACCCTTCCGGGTCCTACGACGGGACAACAAGTCCTTCATCGTCAGCATCGGCGGCCGGGCGGACCGGATTTCGCTGGACCGCCTCAAACCGGCCCACATGGACATCGGCCAGCCACAACGGCTGGGTCTCCCACCGCGGCGCGGCCGCCCCCCATCCACTGCACCCCCCGTCCGACCACCCGCCACCACACCGGACCCCCCCCCCCCCCCCCCGCGACTGGCCAGGGGTCGTTTCGGGCGGGTCATCCGGACCCCCCTCAGGTTGACCTTCCTGGATCAAGTCCATTCTGGGGGGGCGTGTGTAGCGACCCATGGGTCCCCCAAGCGAGACCAGCAGCAGAATCTCCTTGCTCCAGCCGGTAACGTCACCGGCGGACAACCTCGGCGCCGGGGTGGCTGGTCACGTGACCACCAAAGCGTGCCGCGCGTGCGATTATGGTCCTTTGCACCTGTCGGTCACGTGACCACCGAAACGCGCCTCGCCTGAGAGGCGTGGCTTTCGGTTTCGGTTATGCTTTCAGGTTGGGATATATATGCAGCCCGATAAACGGGCTTTCCAGAGTTCCCGAGTTGGTTTTTACAATAAACATCTTCTCGGACGAGTTTGTGTCTTGCCCGTCACTTCGTCCGTCTCAAGCAAGAGCCCGGCTCTTCAACACTTTAAATTTAGCTCAGGTGCCTCCCATTTCTCTTGATCATCTTTGAGATGTTTCTACACCTTGATTGGAATCCACCTGTGGTAAATTCAATTGATTGGACATGATTTGGAAGGGCACACACCTGTCTATATAAGGTCTCACAGCTGACAATACATATCAGAGCAAAAACCAAGCCATGAGGTCGAAGGAACTGCCTGCATAGCTCAGAGATAGGATTGTGTCGAGGCACAGATCTGGGGAGGCCTACAAAAAAAATCTCTGCTGCATTGAATGTTCCCAAGAGCACAGTGGCCTCCATAATTCTTAAATGGAAGAAGTTTGGAACAACCCGGACTCTTCCTCAAGCTGGCCGCCTGGCCAAACTGAGCAATCGGGGGAGAAGGGCCTTGGTAAGAGAGGTGACCAAGAACCCGATGGTCACTCTGGCTGAGCTCCAGAGATCCTGTGTGGAGATGGGAGAAACTTCCAGAAGGACAACCATCACTGCAACACTCCACCGATCTGGGCTTTATGGCATAGTGGCCAGACGGAGGCCTCTCCTCAGTGAAAGACACATGAAAGCCCACAGAATCTTGTTTCTCACAGTCTGAGAGTCCTTTAGGTGCTTTTTTGCAAACTCCAAGCTCCAAGCATGTGTCATGACATTATTGTCATGTTTATTTCACAGTTTATCGTTATATAAATTAAAATTTTCATATGCTGGATACTGATTGAGATGTTTTGTTTGTTTTTACTTTCGAATGTATTTACGGTTTTTTCTGTAAATTTTCATCCCCGGACGCTTCCCCACGGTTCTGTGATTTTCCCCGGTGTGCCGTGCTCTGATGTCCGGGTCCGGCGCACGCCAAATTTCAGCTTTCCTCGACACCCGGAAGGTACCGAACGTTAATATCAGTCAGTCATTCAGTCAGTCAGTCAGTGGTTAGAGAGAACTTCATATATTAGATATACATCATACTAAAATATGCAATTTGGTGTCTGTCTGATGATTTTTTGACCGCGATACATGCCGTCGTTACTTATCCATTCTCAACCAAACTTGACAGGATGACCAAGGGTTACACAATGAAGGTTGCAGCGCATTCATTTGCCCCCCTCCACAAGGGGGATTTTTCTCCCCAGAGCGGGTTCCCCGCCATTTTTCGTCAATGGGGTTGCACGTTGAGGTGTATATCGATTTTAAGTTAGCTTTATTGTGGCGTTTTTCCAAGGCCTGCTTCGAATAACAAAACTAACAATAATAGCATAATATTCATGTTATTATAAAACAATATTAATACCATTAATATCCCACCTCCTCAAGGTGTTTTTCCTCCTTGAACAAACGTCGAGTCAACGTTTATAAATAGCTTACTTGTACCCTACTGCAAAGCCGCAATGAGCCGGCAAAGCCAAAGCCTCTTGCCACTATTTTACCCCATCACTATGGCATCAGCAGGTTAGGTAGTTGGTAGTAGGTAGGTGTAGTAGGCACCGTACCGAGTTCAAAATGACACCATTTGCATTCTGGATGAGATTCAAATTTATAAAATTTACTTCTTGATTAATTCGGTGAATTCCGTCTCCACTTCGGATATTTCCGGTCGTGAAAAACTATCCCCGACGGCCGCGAGATTTCTAAAAAATAATTCTTCCTCAATTTTAGAATATTTGACGCCGTTTTCAGCCTCCGAAACGCAGTAATAAGCTTTTTGGAAATACTTTTTCAAATGCTCGAATCTCATTGGTTCCGGTGTTTGGTGACGATTTTCGTTGAAGATATTAACCAGGGCCCATGCGGGCCCGGGGAACGAGTTTGGTCTTAAAGTATTTTAATTACAAATTCGAGGTGCATAAGATTGTGAATCAAAAAAAGACGGGTGAAACAAACTCCTATTGAACTTTTTCTCAAAATTTTATGCATACTTCCGCATCAGGAATATGGCGGCCTCCATTGAGCGATTTGGTTTTTGAAATATTTTTCCAAATGCTCGAATCTCATTGGTTCCCGTGTTTGGTGAAGATTTTCGTTGAAGATAACCAGGCCCGTGCGGGCCGAGGTTGGTCTTAAAGTATTTAAATTACAAATTAGAGGTGCATGAGATTGTGAATCAAACAAAGACGGGTGAAACTGAAACAAACTCCTATTGAACTTTTTCGCAATTTTTTATGCATACTTCCGCATCCGCAAGATGGCAGCCTCCATTGAGTGATTTGGTGCGTCAAAGCTTGGAATTCTCAAAGGATCCAGCAAAATCTGGCTTTTCAACATAACACGTACGCGTTCATTCACAACACCGGCTTCACCGGCTACCAGTACCCGACTGCAAAGCCGCAATGAGCCGGCGAAGCCAAAGCCTCTTGCCACTATTTTACCCATCACTGTGGCATCAGTAGGTTAGGTAGTTGGTCGTAGGTAGGTGTAGTAGGTACCGTCGGTGTAGTAGGTGTAGTAGGTGTAGTAGGTGTAGTAGGTGTAGTAGGTACCATTTGCATTCTGGATGAGATTAAAATTTATAAAATTTACTTCTTGATTAATTCGATGAATTCCGTCTCAACTTCGGATATTTCCGGCCGTGAAAAACTATCCCCGACGGCCGCGAGATTTCTAAAAAATAATTCTTCGTCAATTTTAGAATATTTGACGCCGTTTTCACCCTCCGAAACGCGTAATAAGCTTTAAAAAAATATTTTTCAAATGCTCGAATCCCATTGGTTCCGGTGTTTGGTGACGATTTTCGTTGAAGATAACGCGGTTGGTCTTAACGTATTTTAATTACAAATTAGAGGTGCATTAGATTGTGAATCAAACAAAGACGAGTGAAACAAACTCCGATTGAACCTTTTCGCAATTGTTTTATGCATTCAAATGCTCGAATCTCATTGGTTCCGGTGTTTGGTGACGATTTTCGTTGAAGATAACGCGGTTGGTCTTAACGTATTTTAATTACAAATTAGAGGTGCATTAGATTGTGAATCAAAGAAAGACGGGTGAAACAAACTCCTATTGAACTTTTTCGCAATTGTTTTATGCAAACTTCCGCATCCGGTCGATGGCGGCCTCCATTGCGTGATTTGGTTTTAGAAATATTTTTTCGAATGCTCGAATCTCATTGGTTCCGGTGTTTGGTGACGCTTTTCGTTGAAGATAACCAGGCCCGTGTGGGCCGAGGTTGGTCTTAAAGTATTTTAATAATAAATTGGAGGTGCATAAGATTGTGAATCAAACAACGACGGGTGAAAGAAACTCCGATTGAACGTTTTCAATTTGTTATGCATACTTCCGCATCCGCAAGACGGCGGCCTCCATTGAGCTTCGGAATTCTCAAGTCAAGGCATAATCTGGTTTTCGACATAATACGTATGCGTTTATTGACAACACCGGCTTTGCCGGCTACTAGTACCCGACTGCAAAGCCGCAATGAGCCGGCGAAGCCAAAGCCTCTTGCCACTATTTTACCCATCACCATGGCATCAGTAGGTTAGGTAGTTGGTAGTATATAGGTGTAGTCGGTACCGTACCTCGTTCAAAATGACACCATTTGCATTCTGGATGAGATTAAAATTGATATAATTTACTTCTTGATTAATTCGGTGAATTCCGTCTCAACTTCGGATATTTCCGGCCGTGAAAAACTATCCCCTACGGCCGCGAGATTTCTAAAAAATAATTCTTCGTCAATTTTAGAATATTTGACGCCGTTTTCAGCCTCCGAAACGCGTAATAAGCTTTAAAACATATTTTTCAAATGCTCGAATCTCATTGGTTCCGGTGTTTGGTGACGATTTTCATTGAAGATAACGAGGTTGGTCTTAACGTATTTTAATTACAAATTAGAGGTGCATTTGATTGTGAATCAAACAAAGATGGGTGAAACAAACTCCTATTGAACTTTTTCGCAATTGTTTTATGCAAACCTCCGCATCCGGTCGATGGCGGCCTCCATTGAGTGATTTGGTTTTAGAAATACTTTTTCAAATGCTCGAATCTCATTGATTCCGGTGTTTGGTGACGATTTTCGTTGAAGATAACCAGGCCCGTGCGGGCCGAGGTTGGTCTTAAAGTATTTTAATTATCAATTAGAGGTGCATAAGATTGTGAATCAAACAAAGATGAGTGAAAGAAACTCCTATTGAACGTTTTTCAATTTGTTATGCATACTTCCGCATCCGTAAGATGGCGGCCTCCATTGAGCTTCGGAATTCTCAAGCCAAGGCATAATCTGGTTTTCGACATAATACGTACGCGTTTATTGACAACACCGGCTTCGCCGGCTACTAGTACCGACTGTGAAGCCACAATGAGCCGGCGAAGCCAAAGCCTCTTGCCACTATTTTACCCATCACTATGGCATCAGTAGGTTAGGTAGTTGGTAGTAGGTAGGTGTAGTAGGTACCGTACCTGGTAAGACTTGGTAAAAGAGAAGAGCAGACAGTCCTCCCCAATACCTGCATACAATAAATGTCACAAGAAGCTTAAGGAAGTAACTATACGATGTGCTCGCTTAAGGCCTATTTTAAGAAATTTTAACTGGGCTTAACATACGTTTTCACAGTATGTGTGTAGTCTTCTAACTTCAGTCGCTGTCAGGACTGGTTCTCTCCGGGCACTGCGGCTTCCTCCACCAGAAGAAGTTAGCTTGCAGTAAGATCAGTGCCGACAGATCAGACGATAGCGCCGTTTCAACGGCAATGTGTGACTGTCGTTAATCAAACCGAGCTTTCTTTCTTTATGTAAACCGCTTATACCGGTAGGCGCAGGACAACATCATAAATCAGAGAAACCTACTGAGCATGGGAGCATGGGATTGAAGCCTAATTCGGCTTTTCAGGTCTACCACTAAAGAAGAGAAAAATTTCGAAAATGGCCCAGAGTGGTTTACTTTCCAATTACGTTTCGTGAGAACATTGTTTTTTATCGCGAAAAGAAGGTGATAGACGCTGATAGTGACCTGTAAGTACTCTTGAACATCCTCAACAACACATATATGCTGGTGCGAGCACTCAAAGGTCTTTATACGCTTTAGATAAATTTAGCAGTGTACAGTTAAAGTGTAGACTTAAACTGGTAATTGAAACAGTGTAGTTTGTAACCTGGTGAATGAGCAGGAGTCCATGACACTTTCTCACGAATTAGCTTGGGTACCCAAGACTTGGGTACATTTATGTCATGGTTAAGCATAAACGTTGTCCTTCATGCCACATCTGATAGGTCGGTGTGGCGATGAAGAATGGAGGCGAAACATTGTTCCTTGTTTTGGCTTTGACCGAGTGACATGGCGTTTTGCAGAATCGAGTCGAAAATCACGTTGTTCAAGTGCTCGTACTTTTTCGCTGTGCAGTAAGCGAGTGACTTGATACGTTTCACAGTGCCCAAAGCAATGACGATTTAGCTTAGGAAATTTGAGCATATGATGAGAACTATTTCGAGCAGCATATGCTTACGCGTGATTCGGTTGTTTTGCACCAACCTCGTTCCCGGCGTCGCAGACGCCCTGGTAAGATGTTCTGTGTCGAGGGCGCTGATTGGCTGACCTAAGCTGATCGCTGATTGGTCAGCTCACAAAATTTCGAAAATTCAGACCTAAAATGACACAATTTGCATTCTGGATGAGATTAAAATTGATAAAATTTACTTCTTGATTAATTCGGTGAATTCCGTCTCCACTTCGGATATTTCCGGCCGTGAAAAACTATCCCCGACGGCCGCGAGATTTCTAAAAAATAATTCTTCGTCAATTTTAGAATTTGAACCCCGTTTTCACCCTCCGAAACGCGTCATAAGCTTTAAAAAAATATTTTTTCAAATGCTCGAATCTCATTGGTTCTGGTGTTTGGTGACGATTTTCGTTGAAGATAACGAGGTTGGTCTTAACGTATTTTAATTACAAATTAGAGGTTCATTAGATTGTGAATCAAAGAACGACGGGTGAAACAAACTCCTATTGAACTTTTTCGCAATTGTTTTATGCAAACTTCCGCATCCGGTCGATGGTGGCCTCCATTGCGTGATTTGTTTTTAGAATTTTTTTTCAAATGCTCGACTCTCATTGGGTCCGGTGTTTGGTGACATGTTTCGTTGAAGATAACCAGGCCCGTGCGGGCCGAGGTTGGTCTTACAGTATTTTAATAATAAATTAGAGGTGCATAAGATTGTGAATCAAACAATGACGGGTAAAAGAAACTCCGATTGAACGTTTTCAATTTGTTATGCATACTTCCGCATCCGCAAGATGGCGGCCTCCATTGAGCTTCGGAATTCTCAAGCCAAGGCATAATCTGGTTTTCGACATAATACGTACACGTTTATTGACAACACCGGCTTCGCCGGCTATCACGGCGTTTTCGTGGGAGCAACGGCCTCTCCCGGAAGTAAAAATATTTTAAACCACAAACACGTATGATTAGCTTTTTAAACAGTCGCTAATGCTGTTTATAACACCAAATGAAGAAATTTGGAGGGATCCCGACATCCATGAGGTAAGTTTTACTTACAGAACTGAGCGAAGATCTATGGTACTCTAATACCCCACAATCGTTGGGTTAATAACATGGCCCTTCCTACCGCTACCATGCCGTTTTTCGGAGCAAACTTTTGAAACTCGCTCCTGCTTTTTAACACAAAACTGAAAGGGAGGAAGACCGGGTTGTGCTCATTTACCAAGCCGTACCTTAACGGTTTTGAATGGAGTGCTTGCTCGAATGCTTAAACCACTTGGCAATCTCTCCCCCAACAACCTTGGTATATCAACACACACCAAATGTTCCTGAGACCTGACCATAGATCGTCTGTAATCTATTTACCCCAAAGAGGAATGACCCTTCCTGCTGCTCCCATAGTGAGTGGATGTACTAGTTATATAAAACCAAAAAATATGGGCTGTCTGTGGTGCCGTCTGTGAAGCGTGTGACTATATGTCTATTAATTATGTGCTGTTTGAAGGTTTGTTGCATCCTGTCTATTAATTACATACATCTATTAATTACGTACTGTTGGAATATACCTTTCGACCCTTTGGACTGCTCAGACCTCCGAAACCTTTGAAGGCCATTTAAGTCCCCCAATATCCTTAAGACTACCAAAACCACTAAATACCCCAGAAATGACCCTTAAACACCCCAAAGACCCTGAAGACCCTTAAAGACCCACCCAGAGAACCCAAAACACCCTTAAATACCCCAAAGACCCAGAGGACACAAAAGACCCCGAAGACCCTTAAATATCCCAAAGACCCAAAAAGACCCCAAAGACACAAAAGACCCAAAAGGCTATGAGGACCCAAAAGCTCCCAAAAGACACCAAAGACCCAAAACACCCAGATGACCCAAAACACCCCGAAGACCCAAAAGAGCCAAAAGGACCCAAAAGACCCTAAAGACCCTTAAAGACACAAAAGACCCAAAGTAACCATAAAGACCCAGAAGACCCTGGATGACCCAAATGACCTCAAGGACCCAAAATGCACCAAAGAGTCAAGGACCCTTTGAAACCCCCAAAAAACCAAAAGGCCCAAAATACCTAGAGGACCCAAAAGATCCTGAATACCCAAAAGCCATTTGAAATCCCCAAAGACCATTAACAACCACGAAGACCCAAAAGATCCTGAATACCCAAAAGCCATTTGAAATCCCCAAAGACCATTAACAACCACGAAGACCCAAAAGATGCAAAAGACCCCAAAGATCATGAAGACCCTCAAGACCCTTTTGACCCATTCGACCAGCTTGGAAGCTTGACCATTTGGACTTAGAGGTTCAGACCACTTGGACCTTTTAGATTACAAATAAACTACAAATAAATAATATCAGCAATATTACAAATAAATTTGTACAAAAGAAATGTTTGTGTTATGATTGGTGTAAATCATGACAACACAGAAACTCAAGTTCAGTCAGGTCATTATGCTCAGTTAAAACAAGCCCGTGCCTCTGCGGCAACAAAAGTACAATTATCAGACACTATTTATTTTCATGTTATATCATTGTAAAAGGTCGATAGGTAAGGGGTAAATGTTAAAGGGGATGGGTTCTGGTCTTGCACCCTCTGTCTGCCATCTCCAAGCTCTGTCCAGACCCTGCCACAGGTGTTTGCATGGCACACACGGTATGCCATTAACCACCTTCTGATGAAACAATCAAATTCCAGACTCGCTGGTCGTCTCCACTCATCGGTTCCTCTTTTTTTTTTTTACCAAGGAGTTGTAGAAGCAACTTCCACTGTATCTTCAATCTCATTCTTCTCTGCAGCGCTTGAAGACCACCACCATGCCAATGTCGTTCTGTGATATTCATGGATGTTACACATGGCAATAAAAAGTATCTGTATCTCTATCTGTACCATCTCATTTCATTCCCCATCCCCAGCCATGATCTTTTTTACCCCCATCAACCCTCCCAGAGCCCACCTCTTTCCAGGTTTCCAGTTTTTAGCTCACCTGGAAGGAAGTTCAGGGGAGCTTATGCGAGATGGTGCGTCGTCAGTCTGTCAGTCCGTCCGTCCGTCCATCTGTAAACACTTGAAACTTCTTCTCCGAAACCGCTGATGGGATTGCGACCACATTTGGCACAAATGATATTTGTTGTGTTGTGACTAAAGTTTGTTCACGGCATTTTAAAAATCTGCCCTTTTGAGGGTCTACGGGGGAGTGGGGGAGGTTACCCCCCAAAATCGGTGTTTGCTTTTTTCTCAGAAACTACCCACAATTTTGATGAAACTTCACAACCTTCAACATCTGTGATGTACCAATGTTTGTTCAAGGCATTGGAAAAATTGGGGTCTGAGGAGGTACACGGGGTTGGAGGAGGTGGGGGGGTGGGGGGGGTGCCCCCCAAAATAGGTATTTTTTTGTTTGTTTAAAGTCTTAAGATTATGTTAGTATGATTCTACATGCTGCCCTGTCTTCTAGCAAGCATTGAAATTGGTTTAAATACCTTTAGTTAGTGCAGTATACTGTTTATTCTACCAGGTGAGCACCAGGGCTATTGCCCCTATGTTCTCTTCCACCTCTGTGATTAAAAGTTCGAGGCTGTATCCATCTCATTCTTCCCCCGTCCTTATTTTATTATATATTTTTATCTCCCTCTATTTTATCTCTCAAACCTGCTGTTGGCATGTTCCCCTGCCCCCGGATCCCAACACGAAGACTAACGTAATCAGCCTGGGGGAGGGAGGTATGCTCTCTACTGTATCGAGTACCCTAGTTACTTGTAGTTGCAGTTTCGTTCTGTTTCATCTTCGTCTGGTTTGGCTCCTCGATCCTCCACGAGCCTCGACTATATGTATAGATATATATATACAGTATATCAAAGAACAACACGTATACAGTGCATAAAACGATACGCACGCACACCAACGCACGGTGTCTGCACTCTGCACATTCTTTCCTTATTTTATACCATGTACGACCGGTCGACTAAACACGTATATTACCGATTGGCGCGGCGCAGAAATATTTTTCGCTGATAAGAAGCGCACCAATGAAATCGCCGAGAACAGACAAAGTGGGAACGGGCAAAAATTCCCGCCGTTATATATAGCGTCACGCGTTCGTGGGTGGACGTCATCACGCATATGGGCGGGAAGAAAGCGGCAATTTCACTGAGCGCCATCTTGGGCGTTCCGAGTTGAGGTGGTTTTGTTTGCCGAAACGTTTGTGCTGAAAGCGAGTGGAACAGGAGGGAGGAAAAGTACAAAAGCGAGTGAGCAGAGCGGAGTTTCTTCAGAAAAGGAAGTTTGACGATCGTGTTGATACGTAAGGTACGTTTGTGACTGGGGAAGCGTTCCTTCAGGCGATTAGCGGATCGGAGAGTTAAATTCTTTTTTTAGTGACTGGTAAAACTTTTTATTGTAGAAAATTTGTAACTTTTGTTTGGTGGATTTATCATTTTGATTCCGAGTGCTTGATTATTATTTTTTCCCCTTTTATTTTGCCATTGTTGAAAAGTTCTTCCGATGAATTGAATCGATTCGATTTTAATCGACTGAATACTTCATTTTTTTTTTCCTTACATTTAACTTTGTTAAAATTAGCAAAAGTTGTTTTATATGTTATTCCGATTTTCGATTGGACGTTTTTTCGTTTAAAAACTCATTCTGAACGGTTTTTGATGGGTTTTTTTTTGTTGGCGTTTGAGTCTCCGCTTTAAACTCATCACATACTCGAAGGTTTCCGCCCTTTGAGTATATTAAATTCGTTTATTTATTTATTCCCGTATTTTTTTTATTTTTTATTTTTTTGTATAAAGTTTAGTGGACGAGACGTCTCCCTGACGATGTATGTTCGGCACGTGATTCGTTTCCTCACCTTTACGGATCCATCGTCGCCATGCCGGTGCCTCTGATTCACTCGCGCTCTCCCCCGACCGTTTGTTGAGTCATTCAGGAAGGGCCGAGTTCCCCTAATCCGCCCAGACATTCTCTGGTCGAGAGTGCGCTTGCTCACAGGGTGTGTGTGACATGTGGTCATACTCGACGAGTGCACACCGCCTCTGAGCTTCCGGCTGGAGGTGGAAAAACAAACAACCCAATAGAGGTCTTGGACCGACTTGGAACTGACCTATCCCAGACAGTGACCTTATATGGTGCCGTCTGATTGTGTGAAAATGACGTTCTATCCACTTTCCTAAAATATGTCGTCTGACTCGTTCTGGGTCTGCTTCCAAAATGCTTTCGGTAAAGGCTTTCGAGTTCAGAGCAAGTTTGTACACCCAAACGACACCATCTGTTGAATGCATCGTCATCCAACACACAGGGGTGTCTGTTCATCTCTACGTCCATAAAACCGAGCGGTTCAAAAATATTCCAATTTTTCTTTAATGCTGGATTGGTGACGTCTGAGGTTGTGGACACGTTTCTCAGAGAGGTTCTCGGTTGAAAGGGTCGAAACCTCATTGATTATGATCCGTATGGCCATTGTATCAGGTAGTCGGTGAGCTGTTTTTTTTGATACAAATCATTACCCCCGCCATACAAGATTTGGACATTGTGTTTTCACCGCTGTCTGAACGGGATATCTCGAAGTTATGGACAGATTTGGACGAAACTTAGTGGATTTTAACAAGGACGAAATTATTAGATTTTGGTGAAGATCCAGATCGGAGAATACTTTGTGATTCTTCATTAAGTCATAGGGCCAAAAACGATATATAGCATGATGTCTCGAAGTTGTGGACATATTCGGACAAAACTTGGTGCATGAGTTTGCTAAGTTACAAGAACTGCTTTTGGTTCAGGTCCGGATGCCAGCTCCGACCTATAGGTGGGATACAAAACGTAAACTGTTCAGCCTGGCAGTGGTACGCTCTCCACCGAGTGCTGTTCTTGTAAAATGTTGTGCTGGTCGTGCCCCCTCACCCTAATCTGCTCCCAACAACTCTGGTGGAAATGTGACCATTATAGAACTTGCTGACATAAGCCAAAGCTTGAAATGGTCATTTGCTTGTTACAATTTCTCCTACCCAACCATGCTCTTTTTTTTTTACTCTGCGATCTCTCACGTTTCTTCTCACCCCTCCATCTTATTAAAAGTTTATCAACCCCCCATTTTATATTTGCCAGTCATAATATACAGCATCCCTTCCCCCCCATTTTTCTCTAAAAAATTTTTTAAATCTCACTCCACCTTCAACCCAGTTTCCTTTTGATTACCGCCTGGCAAATCCACAAATGGTGGTTTGGTATTTGTGGCTTCTCTGAAGCCTGGAGATTACAACAGCGCGTGGAAGTTGTGTAGCCATCTACGGTTTGCGACTTGCTGATTTGCCTCTGTAGTTTGTTGTTCTTCTTCCCTTGCCAAATGTTTTTCTTGGCTAAGTAAACTGTCCAGAGAAGCTCATTCATTAGTCATTCGACCTTATTAAAGTGCTTGGATGTTTGGAGTTATTCAGAGCTTTTTATCCTAAACTCCAAAGCAGTTGTAGCTGTGTTTGCTTTTTAAAGTTTTGTTCTGTTTCAGCAAGTTTTTGTCTTCCTTTCCTTTCTGAATGCTCTTTATTAATATTATTCAAAAGTGTTGTTGCTGTACTAGTCTTAGTCATAGGATGATGCCATGCCAGATAATCATGCGTTGTCGTTGGGATCAGTTCTGCACCATCTGCTTTTTGGCTTTTATTATTCTTGCCGTTTGTCCAAGTGTTTCTATATTATTTGTGCTAATATTGAGGTGGTGGTGCCGAGATGGATTGGTCAGCAATGTTATCCTTGGGGACATGGCTTTCAAGTGTCGTTGTTGGGTGAATGTACATACGAAGTGACTGCATTTGTGTAATGTCTTTACCTTGTCACACATCTTATGTTTCATTCCTCATATTTTGATGAAATGCACAATGGACTGCAAAGAGCAAAAATAAATGGTTTTCTTTTCTTGAAAAAAAAAATCATGCGTGTAATCATACTATATGTAATTGGAGTCGTTTGTCTTTGTTTATAAATTTGACATGCCTGTTTAAATATGTTTGACTTATGCACTCCTGAACCACAAGACGGACCTAGAGTTCATAGAACACCTTACCTCACGCAGTGTTGAAGTATATACGTAATTCAATTGACATTAAATAAATAATTTAAAGGTCGTATAAAAAACGTAATTCCAGAAGTTACTGCCATTGATGCAGTGTCATATACACCACCTTATTGCACACATTACATTAGTTGTTCATGCCTGTATTTTGTTTGATGGCCAGACAGGCAGACAGAGTAAATCAACTATCTCATTCCTTTGCGAATGTGTGATTGGGTTGAATTCAGAGCAAAAGTTCTACTAAACTGCATTATTTGTTTTGCAATTCATGTTCTAATTCCTGTTCAAAAGATGAGATACAATTTAAATCGAGTTATATCTCTATCATTAACCAAGCCTGGTGTTGGCTTCGCGGTTAGGGTGCCGGCTTAGGATCCTAGGATCCTGAGTTCGAATCCCGATCGATCGCTGAATTAACACCAGGGGGGTTGACTCAGCCTGTCATCCTTCCGAGGTCGGCAAATTGAGTACCAGCTTGCTGGGATGAATGATCCCGGTGTGTACCACGGTTTAGAATAGGTACACCGTATCCCTGCTCATCGTAAGAGGTGACTAAGGGTTGGTGTCAGGAAGGGCATCTGGCCATAAAAACTGCCTCAAAAAGGGAACCATGAGGTCATGGGCCCCGCAAGGCTAACCCCCGCTTTAGTGGGGAAAAATGGCCTCAAAACGATCATTCATTCATTCATTCATTCTTTACCTTGTCACACATCACTTTTCTCCCATACTAGTTTGTTGAGGGGTAGAGGAGGTGGAGGTTAAGTAGGATGTTAGGGTTTGAATAGCAAGTTGGCTGGTGTTGTGGGAAAAGCATTGTGTGGTTCCTTACGGCGGGGGGGGGGGGGGGGGGTAACTAGGTCATTTATTTTTTAATCCAAGGGTTTAAGCTCATGAAGGAGCGAAAGGACATGAGGATTACAAAGTACCACAAGGTGAGGGGGTATGAGCACAATACAATGAGTAACACTGATGGATTAGCAATGGCCTGTGGAGGAACAGGATGGGCGTGAAGAGATGGATGTGCATAAGGTAGTGTTGAGCAGAACGTTTGAAGAGCTGGAGTTAAGGCAACAGACACGGGAAACTATTGCACAATCGGAAGACCAAGTGGTGATTGAAAGGAGGTGGGTAACCAGCTTTGACTTTGGGATGGTGATTGTTTCTTGGAGCAAAACCAGCTTGGAGCAATGGCAGATGTAAGCTTGTATAAAAGATTGTGGTATGGGAAAGGGATGATTTCATTTCCTTTAATGTAAATATTCCTTGATGGAGGTTTGTCGGCTGATATATGGCACTGATTAATTCCTGCTTGACTTCTGTACTCACCTTTAGCTGGGAGGTTAAAAAAGGTATAAACTTGCAACATACCAGTGGCATTCTGAAATATGATAGCAGTTTGTTAGGAGACCTTGATTTCACAGTCGTCCTTGTTTGTTTTTCCTTGTCTGTTGTTTTGTCAATGTGGCCTTCTGTTCCCTCTTCCATGAGACTCACCTCGGTATTACAAACCCATTGGTGTGATTTATCCATGTGCGGTTTTGATTGCTATTGGTAGTCGAGTTTTACTGCTCAGATAACTAAGGACAGTTTTACAGAGTGCAAACCTTGATTGTGGAAATAACTGCCAGTTGGAAGAGGAAATGCTACTGTTTTGATGTAATCGCCACGACATCTGGTATGATCTTTGAACACTATTTCCATTTGCTTCGGCCTTGTGCTTTTGGCACTTTCCTGTGAAAACAGTGTATCCTGACACATGTTTTAATACTCGATATACTTCTGAGTTCTACTGTAGCTACTCTTATATGAGACATCTTTGAATTTCTACTTCACAGCAGTTTTACATTGCAAATCCAAGTATTCCGCCAGTCACATAACCTTGTGGGGTCGGCTGCAGGAGCGAGATTAGCCCGAGCCCTTCACAAACTGTTTGGCTGAGCCTGACATTTGGCTGGCACTTTTTAGGACCGGAAGTTTTGGAATTTTGTCACGATATTGCCTCCTCGGCACCGTGGGATCTTTGATCTCCACCAGCTGATGCTAGCAGACAAGACACTCGGCTTTGCGTCCGACAGAGATGGCACACCTTGTGATGCACCTATATCCGACAGTTTTGTTTATAGTTGGGTTAGGATTCAAACCTAGGGACTAGATTGTTCTGTACAATCTTGTCTGGTCAACTTGATATCTCAAATTCGTGATATGTTTACCTCTGCCGCCAAAGGTGGGTGTTTTCACTCCTGTCTGTTTGTCCGTTTGTGAACTTGATATAATCAAAATTGTGGATGGATTCGGACGAAATTTGGCAGTGAGGTAGCGTATATGAGAAGGACAAATTTTTTAAAGATTTTGCTGAAGATGCGGATTTGGATCAGGCTACTATAATTTTTTAAGTGATTCTTCACCATTGGGAGATAGGGCCAAAAACTATACATAGCAGAATGTCTCAAAGATTTGGTGTGTGTGTGTGTGTGTGTGTGTGTGTGTGTGTGTGTGTGTGTGTGTGTGTGTGTGTGTGTGTGTGTGTGTGTGTGTGTGTGTGTGTGTGTGTGTGTGTGTGTGTGTGTGTGTGTGTGTGTGTGTGTGTGTGTGTGTGTGTGTGTGTGTGTGTGTCACGAGGAAGAATCTTTTCGATTTTGGTGGAGATCTGAATATGGATTCGGATATGTTATTTCATTTTTTTAAAAATTGATTCTTCACCATTGAGTGATATGGCCAACCAGGCAGAGTGCCGTTCTCGTTTCTGCATGTGGCACCAGGACAGTTTGAAGGTTTATGTGAATCACTACGATTTGAATTGGTTAGAAATGTTGTTTTTTTTGGTAGACTGTTCTGTTAGCAGTTGCTTTGTTTTGTACCGACCAGCTTGCATGTTCATGTAATTCATCTATCTATAATTCCAGTAATCTCTGTGTGTTTGTTTGTCTGTGACCGCTGTTTCTCGACAACCACGGGTCCGATATACTTTAAACTTGCCAGGTATATTGCTGGGGACCCGAGGATGTGCCTTTTCAAGGTTTCATATTAATCGGACAATTACTTACCGAGCTATGTCCAAAAAACGATTCAACCAATCAGAGAGCAGCGAGCTATCGCGTGTGCCGAACACACTCTGCCTCGGATGGCACATTTGAGAGCGTATTCATTTATTTCACGTTTGCAAACTATGTTGGCGTTAAACTATGTTTTAAAACTAATAAAAACCATTTCATGTAAATAGAGGGGGGGGGGGTATTGTCACTGTACTCGCACGAGCAGATGGCGGAAGTGCCTGACCGCCAAGTGAAGTCCGAGCAACTCGCGGTCGAAGGTACTGTAACGGCGTTCGGGCGGGCGAAGCTGCCGGCTAAAGAACGCCAGCGGTTGCCAAGCTCCGTTTTAAAACTAATTAAAACCCCGGGGGGATTGTCACTGTACTCGCAAGCCGTTCGCCGTTCGCTTTGGCGTTGCGAATGGACCAAAACATTTCATGGACCAAACCATTTCATGTAAAGCGTTCGCCGTTCGCTTTGGCGTTGCGAATGGACCAAAACATTTCATGGACCAAACCATTTCATGTAAATAGAGGGGGGGATATAATTTTAGATATAGATATAGTACGGGCATGCCCTAGTTACCTCAATTCCGAAAAGCGAGGTTGAGCAAATGGTTTACTTCTGTCTGTCCATCTGTCCACAATCCCTGGTGTTGGGCTAGCGGCTAGGGTGCCAGCTTAGGATCCTGGGTTCGAATCCCAGTCGATTGCTGAATTAACGCCAGGGGGGTTGACTCAGCCTGTCATCCTTCCGAGGTCGGCTAATTGAGTACCAGTTCACTGGTAATTCCCTGCTTGTCGTAAAAGGCGACGAAAAGGGTTGGCGGCAGGAAGGGCATCCGGCCGTAAAACGTTGCTTCAAAAAGGGGACCGAAAAACAACCACGGTCCCTGAAAAAGGCCAACCCCTGCTTGCGGGGAAAAAATGGCCTCTAATTTTTTTTTTTTTTTTTTTGTCCATCTGTCCACAAACTTGAGATGCAGAAAATAGGGCAAAATGGAGAAGATTGTCATGGGGACCGCAAGGCGAACCCCCGCTCTAGCAGGGAAAATGGCCTTAAAATGCATGTTGTTGTTGTTGTCCATCTGTCCACAAACCTCAGTTTATTATGGAGGAACAACTTTATTTCAATAAAATGTTATTTTGAACACTAATGGGAAACTAAGCTGTAGTGTAAGAGTACTTTGGCTCTGAATTTGACCCGATTGCACATGTGCAGAGTATTGTATTTTATTTTCTGTCTGCTTGGCAGTCAAAATTGAAAATAATTCCAAACAGGAATCTTAGTTTTTCAGGATGTTGTAAAGGATACAAACAATAGGTATGAAGAACTAATGTACTCTGTTAAAATAGGTGGTGTAAAAGATGATGTAACAATGGCGGTATACTTTGGAAATATTTTTTATACGACCTTTAATAATCATTATTTTATTTCAATTGAATTGTACACTTGCACACTGGTTGTGGTAAGGTGTTCTACAAACTCTAGTTTCATTAGTTTGTCATTGGCTGTATCTTATGTCTAATTCTATATGAATGATGTATATGTGGGATTTCTACGAATGTTGCACCGACGTCAACATTTTGCCGAAAACTGACATTTACATGATAAAGTGAGCCGATTCTGATATTAGACCACAAGGTAATTTGTGTAAGTTAGCCAATGCAACATTACTTTTTGCCATTTGCATCATTGGTCATCCCGGAAAACTATCTACTGATGTACACCGTGCATGTGTAAACTATCAACCTGGGCAAAATTGCTCTTGATGAAGAGTAATGCGCACGCTCTTATCGGTATCGGAATGTGGTGCGGTTACTGATACCGATATTTTACAATGGAAGCAATGTTGGCTTGTTGCCGATACGATTATAGGTGCGACACTATTGCTTATCCACCTCTCCTAAACACCACCGCATGCTTCCTCCTTTCAGCTCCAATGGATATCTCCTCCCCTGCCAACTTGTGTGGTATGACAATGTTGCCAAAATCCTAGTGAATATGCATATTAAGTTAATTGTACAAATTTTTGTCCGCCAAATATTTTTCGAAAACAGTCATGATGGCAAAGGGTAAATTAATGCATGTTTACTTCAGAGTTCAGGTCCGATTCAAACACCCGTGTAATTTATTCTTCTGTTGTAGAACCAGGAAAACCTTGCTCCTGATTTATATTTTATCATAATCCATTTGTTTGTGCTCCCATTAAAATGCACTATTTCTATGCTATGACCCCAAGTGTTAGTCCTATTTGCTGTTGGTCCCCATTTGCATGCAAGATGTTGAGGGGACATGGATTGGTAAGGATGAAAATGTTTGTCACCTCTACCTACATGATAGACGAGAGTGCCACTGACAAACCTCGTGTCACATTATTCTACATGGTCTCCATCCTCCAATGTATTATGTCTATTGCTTTAACAACTAGAATGGCACTCTGTGGAGAGCAAGCCTCTGCCTGGTTGGCCATATCACTCAACGGTGAAGAATCACTTTAAAAAAAATTTATACTAGCTGGATCTGGATCCGTATCTTCATGGAAATTGAATCTATTCTTCCTTGTCACACACACAATCTGTCCAAGTTTCGTCCAAATCCGTCCATAACTTTTTGAGTTATTCTGCTATGTATCGTTTTTGGCCCCATCTCCCTAGATGGTGAAGAATTGCTTTTAAAAATTCTAGTAGCCAAATCTGGATCTTCACCAAAATCTAATCATTTTGTCCTCGTCACATGAGCTACATCTCTGCCAAATTTCGTCCGAATCCATCAACTTTTTGAGATTTTGTTCACAAATGCACAGACTGGTGAAAACATAACCTCCATCCACCTTTGGTGGTGGAGGTAATTATATCTCAGCGCAGGAGTGGGTATGGTGTTGTTGACCTCTTTGGTGTATGTGAAACATCTTTGAGCTTGGTGGATTTCATGCTCATTTTTTGACAAGTTGAGATTTAAACCTCCTGCCATGGCTATGTCCTTAATGCAATATGCTGTTTGTGGTTATTTCTTTTTAATTCCTAAAATAAATCGTTGAGTTACTTGGTATTTGATGACACCAGTAAATGAGATTGTAACTTGGCAATTGGCCTCGTCCCTTTTACTTTAAAAGTTGCTAGCACTGTAGCAACTTTTGGGACGGCTTGTATTGATGCGCTTTACTTAAATAATTGCCCTCAAAACAAGTGCAAAATTAGAAATGCTCAAAACTAGGCCATGCATCTAAATACGTTTTAACTAACACCACATTGTGGTTATCATTAGCTTATCTGGAATTGGAATTCCAGATGAGGTATTGTCGGGCGCAGTCAGTCCATCGGTCTCCTGTTTCAACTTCTCCGGCCAAACTGCTGGGCCGATCCGGCTGAAATTTGGCTGCAAGGTTCCTCTCCTGACTGGTAATGGGGATTGCAAAGCTCGTTCCTGTCACCTGACTGTCGGTCAAAATGGTGGACTTGGTAAATTCCTTCAAAAATCGTTTCCAGACTCACCAGTCAGTGCTGCCAAATTTTGGTTGCAGCATTAGGCCATGGTAGGGATCAATTGTCTCGGTCATGCCGATCATGTGACAAGAAGTGTCAAAATGGGCAACTTGGTCAATTCTTGGGAAAGACGTGTACATTCCTTCACAAATCTTCTCCAGACCCACCAGTCAGAATGCTACCAAATTTGCATTGCATTAGGCCCAGCTGCAGGTACAGTGGTATTTTTTTAAAACTTTTTTTTTAACCCCATTTCATCACGTCCTGATTTCTGCTCCTGAAACACCCATGGGTACATTCAAAACCGAATTGCGAATTGAAAGACGACATTACTATCAATTCCATGGACCAGTGAAGATTGGTACAAGTCAAGGTGGAGATTTCCAATTGATAAAGCAGGTGGAGAACATGAATGGCACTCCATTGAGTGCATACCTCTGTCAGGCTGAGTGGTTTGTTTTGTATATCACTGAGATGCTGAATCTGCATCCAGACCTTGATCAAAATGTAATCTGCTTGTTCTCGTTATCTACACAACTTGATCAACCAAGTTTTGTTATAATCCTTCCAACTTTTTGAAATACTGTACCGTCTTTGCTCCTCTCAATGGTGAAGAATCACTTAACTTCTCGGATTTGGATTTTTCACCAAAAATTGAATACAATTGTCCTTGCCACACGCGCAACCTCTCCACCAAATTTCATCTGAATCCATCCATAACATTTTGAGATATCCTGCTCAGACGAGCAAACATTCAGGGGTGAAAATATAACCTGTCTGCTTTCAGTGGAGGGAATAATGGAGGTAATTAATTTTCTCAACACGCATGCACCTCTTCACCTGAAGTAGGTCCAGCTTCCTCCTTTTCTCTTGCTTTAGTTGCCAGCTTGTGTGCCTCACTGTTTAAAAAAAAAAAAAAAACGTTTATGAATGCCATCAAACTATTTCGTGAATGTGGTACCAACCTTTATTCAATCCATGTAATCGTTAATGATCCACAAGGCTGAGAGCGAAAGTAATGTTGTGATGCTCCTGCCTGGAGGTTTTGTTTTACTTGTGTTATTTGATGTTCCACATCAGTGGCCCATGTTAAGAATTTAATTTATTGTCCAAGGGAAGGATTGGTATTTGGCATGAGCAGTCGCATGGTCACTCACTCACCCTGCCCCTCCTCCCCAACCTAGAGTAAAGCACAGAGTTCTGGGAGGGATCTCTGGTAGAGGATGACATTGTTGGCAGCAAGAGGTGGTGGCTGAACCGTTTCCGTTTTAAATTGATAAATGAGTGGGTTGATGGAAACTTCAGCAGTTGACTGCAAAACCTTATCTGCAAAAACAAAACTGTACCAGACTGCAAAAACATTTTGCTTTTCTTGTGTGACTGACTTGTTTCCACAATGGAGGCCACATGAAAAGTAGATGGCTGTGCGTTTCCTCGAGCGGCTTCAATGGGCATTGTCGCTAATTGTTTTTCTACACTTGGGGAAAGTTAGTCTGTTGAATGAAAAGTAGGTAGGTTTGTCTCTCTCGCTCACCCCCCTTCCCCCCCCCCCCCCCAAAAGCACAGTGAGATGTAGCCGTCAGACTGGGCCACAACATTCTTCTTTTTTTTTTGGGGATTCTTCACTATTGAGAGGTCCAAAAGGTGATATACTGCATATTTCAAGGTTGTGGACAGTTTTTCACAAAACTAGGTGACGAATTGGTTCGGTGACTAGGACGAGCAATTGGATTTTGGTTCAGATCCAAATACAGATCTGGCCCATCAGTGGGCTCGAAATCGTAAACTGTTAAGCCTGGGGGGGAGGGGGGGTGTGGTGGTGGTGTGGTGGAGGTGGAGGTGGAGGTGGGAGAGGGTGAGGTGGGGTTCATTGAAGAAAGCATTCCATTCAAAACTGATTATGAACAGCTGGCTTCGCAAGCACGAGGTAGCTGATTGGTAACTAAACACATCCCGGTTTTCGTCCCTTTCAGTTTAGTGTTAAACCCCCGCCCCCCCCCCCCTTCCTTCCTGGTAGGGGTGCCCCACAAAATGCCACATTCACTACAACCTCCATGTGACCCTTTGTTGAGATCAGATAACTAATGACTGAATGTATTGCGGTCAAAAAAAAAAAATCAGACTGCCAGATGCCAAATTGCATATTTTACTATGATTAAATTTGTTATTATTAATATTACAAGCACTGTAATTGTACCAAATGTTTATTATTAATATACACTAGCTCCTTATCCCAAGTGTTCAGGACACCAATGTCCATCACCGTCAAGTTTGTTAATGGAATGTAAAAATGTACAAATCATTTGGATTAACTTGGCAATCTGCTCGTTTCTTGGCTTGATCTCTGATCGACACACCTTTTGTTCCAGCAATGATTGGTGCAAATCGCTGCCTTGTGAACAGGAACTGTGTCCTGGAGTCATCTCTGGAGAGCTGGGTACTTGTAAGGTTCCCATTGTGCTCTACAGTATAGCTAGTCGTGCAATCAGTGGAACGTTAATTAATTATGAGTGTGTTTGTAGCATACGGTCAATAGTGAAGTGGGAAGTTCCCTTTTTAAATGTTCACAGGATACGAGTGTGTTTGGAGAAATCGTGGGAAAGCTTGTAATGAAAAATATACGGACCTTGTTCGCATTTTTGTGAACCACTTTATTCAAATGTCCTTCATAAAAACTTCAAATCTAAGTTTATTTTTCAACTTCTTTGATACTTTGAAACAAGTTGAAACCGACTCGCATGGTATTTGGAGAGATATGTTCTTTCAGATGCGTGCATGATCACGCATGTGTATCGATAGGCCTATTGTGGTTGAAAGATCAAATACAACAACACAACATGCATTTTAAGGCCATTTTCCCTGCTAGAGCGGGGGTTAGCCTTTTCCCATGACGATCTTCTCCATATGTAGTTGTAATTGTAATGGTTCGCTTTTTGAGGCAATGTTTTTATGGCCGGATGCCCTTCCTGACGCCAACCCTCTAGTCGCCTCTTACGACACGCAGGGATACGGTGTACCTATTCTAACCAGGGTACACACCTGGGAAAGGTCAAATGTAGTCTTGAATTCAATTTGAATTTTGGAGGGAACTGTTAAATGCTTTGATAACACCAGTTCTTTACAACCTTACTCATTTGTTTGAAAACCTGCTTGAAAGTATGTCGTTGTTAATATGAAGTTTGTCCCTGCATTTAAAGTTCTCAAAAAGGCTAATGTTCATAATGCAAGTTGAGGGGAAAAGGAGGGTGGCCAGGAAGGTAACTAAGCAAGAATGTGGCTGCACCTTGCAAATTGATTTGGAAAGCAAAATTTGCTTCATCGGGAGGTGAAAGTACGGCAAATTCATTTTGTCAGAAAAGTGTAGGGTTACTCATGTGAAATATCAGAACTTGTCAATTCAGTTTTTTTTTTTGTTTGTTTTTTTTTGTATACAAGATCGAGGCTCGTGAAAGAGCGAACATTAATCACACAGAAAGACAAACAGACACACAAAACAAATAACATCGGGAGCGGTAGACAAGATGGGGAGAGAGGGGGAAGGAGACACACAACATTTGAGAGCAGGGACCGAGAGACATGGAAACATGGAGACATGGAGACATGGAGACATGGAGACATCGAGACATCGAGACATCGAGACATCGAGACATCGAGAGAACTGTGGGAGGGAGAGGGCTTTGGGGGAAGGCATGGGAAGGGGGGGGGGGGGGGTGGGAGAGGTATAAAACATATGGACACTGCCAAGACTTCCAGGAAAGAAGTTGGAATTTCAAACAAGGTGGATCTGGGGTGAATTAGTGGGGGTAGAAAAGATCAAGGTTTTGGATGGGGGAAGATAAGAGATGGTGGTGAACAGCTGTTTTGAAGACCTGGAGGGAGGAGTGTGATTGAAGTGAGTGTGGGAGTTTGTTCCAGAGGCGGGAGAAAAGAGGAATGAAAGAGTGAAGGTGAGCAGAGAGCCGAGATTTCGGCAGTTTAACCATCAGAGGGTGGCTGGCAGATCTTGTGCGACCTGTAGGAATATTTGGGGGACAGAGCACAGAGAGAGCTGGGGGAGCAAGGCCGGAGAAGAGTCGGTAGAAGACAGAAAGACCACCTACCTGCCTGCGGTGAGTGAGTGAAAGGCCCTCAGAGATAGCTTCATCGCGGGAGATTCCAATGATTCTGAAAGCTTTGGATTCAACAGCGTGAAGCCGAGCCAGGTGTGAGGCAGGAGCACCAGCCCATAGGGGAGAACAGTATTCCATTGAGCTGCGGATGAAAGCCTTGTATGTGGTGAGGAGCTCAGGTGTGCCTAGGAAGGACTTCGCACGACGGAGGATGCCCAGTCGGCGACTGGCTTTGGAGGCCAGCTTGGAAATGTGGTTTTCCCAAGAAAGATCATGGCAGATGGTGAGACCCAAAAGCTTGAGCGACAGAACTTCTTGGAGAGGATTGTTGAGAAAGTAGATGGGAGGGTTGTCCAGTCGATCTTTTCGGAGAGACATAGTAAGAGTGTGAGATTTGTCAGGATTTAAAGACATGTTCCACATGTTTGACCAGTCTGATTTTGTCCAGGTCTTCAGAGAGTGAGGAGGCTGCAGACTGCCGATCTGAGGGAAGAGGAATGGAGCGGCAGAGAGTGGAGTCATCAGCAAAGAGATACAGAGGATTTTCCAGAGAGTCGGAGAGATCATTGATAAAGACCAGAAAAAGCACAGGGCCCAGCACACTGCCTTGGGGAACTCCAGCCTGAACGGGAAGGGGAGATGAGAGAAATCCATTCAGGGCCACACGTTGACTACGACCAGAGAGGAAGTCCGCAAGCCATGCATGGAGATTTCCATGGATACCATAGGAGGAGAGTTTGGTGAGCAGAGCTGGGTGCCAGACCGTATCGAAGGCACGTGATATGTCAAGGGAGACAGCTCTGATTTCCTGTTTGGCATTGAGGACCTCCATCCATTGTTGAGACAGCAGAAGCAGCATGTCCAGAGTAGTGACCTGGTCTTAAACCGAATTGATGATCAGAGATCAAGCCATTGGAGAAGAGGAAAGATTTCATATCCGAAGCAATGATGGATTCCATGACTTTGCTGATAATTGGGAGCAGGCTGATTGGTCTGTAGTTGCAAGGATCTGTTTTTGCACCTTTTTTGTGTAAAGCGGTAATGTTTGCTGATTTCTAGGATGCTGGCAGATGACCTTGAGCAAAAGATAGGGTGAAAAGAACAGAGAGAGGGTGAGATAGAGCGGCAGAGCAGGATTTTAGGACCCGTGGGCTGATGCCATCTGGTCCAGTTGCAGAATCCGAGTCGAGGTTTGACAAAAACTCCTCCACCTTGTCAGGAGAGAAGGTCACAGAGTCCAGGAGCAGTTTGGTTCGACTGGGAAAGGTGGGAACAGAGAGAGATGGGTTTGGGACTAAGGATTTTGAGGCAAACAGAGTTGAGGCATTCGGCTTTGTCACGTGCGATGTCAACTGTGTGGCCATTTGAGGTAAGGGAGGGGATGAAGGGGGAACAAACACCAGAAACGGATTTGACCAGACGCCACCAGGATTTGGAGGAAGGAGACAGGTTTGAGAGTTCATTCTTGAGTGAGGAGAGATAGTGCTTCCTGGCACTCCTGAGGGTAGACACACACTTGTTCCGAGCTTGGTGGAAGGAACTGAGATTTCCTTCAGTTGGATTAGCCTTCCAAGAGGCAAAGGCAAGTTGTTTCAGGGCAACTGCCTCACCACAAGATTCAGTGTACCATGGACGGGAGGAAGGGTAAGGCAACTGAAGGCGAGATGGGATAAATCTGTGCATGAGAGAGATCAGTTTGCTTTGGAAGAATTCCCAGGAAGAATTGATGTCAGAGGCAGTGGAGATGGGAGACCAATCCAGATGATTGATGGCTGCTTGAAGACCGTCCCAGTCGGCCTGAGTGAAATGCCAGACTCGTCGACGCTGAGGAGGCTCTCTGAGAATGGCCAGAGAGATGTCCACTTTGACAAGCACATGATCAGCAGAACCGATTGGAGCAGAAGATTGATTTTTAACTATTTGGAGAAAGAAGAAGCTCTAACAACCAACACCTCACCAAACTCGTGTCGCAGATCGCGTTCTACGATTTGAACCAAGCCCTCGTCCATCCATTACATTTTGTCAGTGAGTGACGATGACGGTATGTTGCACAGACCATTTCATCGGAAGCTGGGAAAAAACGGCCAAATCGAGCAGAAAATATACGATTTAAACGAGTGAAAGTTCCCCAATACTAAGACCTGGGGTTTAGAGAATGCCTGTCTGCAATCACCTGCAACTGCCAATTAGGAGGATCTTGCCAAGAATGGCTTTTATGGCCAGTATTCCAAGCTCTTGACGAACGCTGCAAGGAGTTTATTGAAAGTCGATATATATTTTAAAGACTATACTCGAACTGGTGTATAGTACACACTTCCCGGTGTGTACCCTGGTTTAGAATAGGTACACTGTATCCCTGCACATGATAAGAGGCGACTAAGGGTTGGCGTCAGGAAGGGCATCCGGCCATAAAAACATTGCCTCAAACAGGGAACCATGATTGTCATTGGGCCCGCAAGGCTAACCCCTGCTCTTGCGGGGAAAATAGCCTTAAAACGATCATTCATCATTCATTCATTCACTCAAACTAAAAATAATTAATAATAATAAACCTTTTGTGCCTAGTTTCTAGGATTATGTCAAATCCTGGAGCTTTTGACAGGTCTTCATTTTTGTTTCATCTTTAAGAGACTTGGGGATGTATCTTCAAGAAGTCGTGTATTGTTTATACTGCCGATGTAAGCACAGCCAACATTTGTATGTAATATATAGGATAATTCTTCCTTTTTTGT
Organism: Myxine glutinosa; assembly: GCF_964187855.1. Taxonomy (NCBI): domain Eukaryota; kingdom Metazoa; phylum Chordata; class Myxini; order Myxiniformes; family Myxinidae; genus Myxine; species Myxine glutinosa. The sequence continues at coordinate 216,620,064 of NC_136262.1, read as the reverse complement.
CCCCCGTCGCTCAGCGGAGCGAAAGGGGGACTATGGCTTTCCCCTCCGTCCGTGTGTCCATCCGTGCGGGTGTGCGTGCGTAAGCGAAGGACCGCATTCGAATTTGGTGTGTGGGTGCAACCCACGTCAAAATCCAATATGGCCGCCGCCATGTATGTCTGATGCCATGTATGTCTGATGCCATGTGTCTGAACCTTGTAACCTGCATATCTTGAAAAATAAGCGAAGTACCAACTTCTAATTTGGTGTGGGTGTATCTCGGCATAAGGCCGAAAGCTATTGAAAATTGGGTCGGCACGTCAAAATCCAAGATGGCCGCCACCATATATATGTCAAACTTGTGAGCGAAATATCTCGAAAAATAAGCGAAGTACCAACGTCTAATCTGGTGTGTGGGTGTATCTGGGCACAAGGAAGAACGCTGTTTAAAATGGGGTCGCCACGTCAAAAGCCAAGATGGCCGCCGCCATGTGTCAAACTTGAGATGAATATCTTGAAAAATAAGCAAAGTACCAACTTCTAATTTGGTGTGTGGGTGTATCTCGGCATAAGGAAGAACGCTTTTGAAAATTGGGTCGTCATGTCAAAATCCAAGATGGCCGCCACCATATATATGTCTGAACCTTGTGAGCGAAATATCTTCAAAAAAAAAAGCGAAGTACCAACTTCTAATCTGGTGTGGGTGTATCTCGGCACGAGCAAGAACGCTGTTTAAAATTGGGTCGCCACATCAAAATCCAAGATGGCCGCCGCCATGCATGTCTGATGCCATGTATGTCTGAACATTGTAACCTGCATATCTGAAAAATAAGCGAAGTACCAACTTCTAATCTGGTGTGTGGGTGTATGTAGGCATAAGGAAGAACGCTATTGAAAATTGGGTCGCCACGTCAAAATCCAAGATGGCTGCCGCCATGTAAGTCTGAATCTTGTGCGAAGAATATCTTGAAAGATAAGCGAAGTACCAACTTCTAATTTGGTGTGTGGGTGTATTTCAGCATAAGGAAGACCGCCATTGTAAAGTGGGTCGCCACGTCAGAATCCAGGATGGCCGCCACCATATATATGTCTGAACCTTGTGAGCGAAATATCTTGAAAAATAAGCGAAGTACCTTCTGGTGTGGGTGTATCTAGGCATAAGGAAGAACGCTTTTGAAAATTGGGTCGCCATGTCAAAATCCAAGATGGCCGCCTCCATGTTTGTCTGACCCTTGTGAGCGAAATATCATATCATAGCATGTTTTCTGCGTGTTCCACTTTGTCAACTCACTTCCCTGACGGGGGACCTAGGCGTAACGCTTGTTATATATTTATTTTCTAAAAGGGAAATATGAAGCGACGTGTAATCATAGCCCCTTAGATTTATTTTATCGAGCAATGAAGGCTCGTGGTGAAGTTTGCATACCCATTCCATGTCGGATGCATTGGCAGACATCAGTGCAATTTGCTCTGAATTTGCAAGGCATTTGTAGCCAATGGACAAATCAGCATATTGTATGATTTGAACCTGAGTTCTCTATCATTAAGCCTGGTGTTGGCTTAATGGTCAAGGTGGCTGGCTTGAGATCTCAGGGTCTTCAATTCAAGCTCCTGTCGTGCCGTTGAATTAACACCACGTGGGTTGACTCGGCCTGTCATCTTTCCGAGGTCGGCAAAATGAGTACCAGGCTTATTGGGAAGAATGTACCAAATATTTGAATACCCTACATCAGGAGTGACGACACGTCCAAGATTGTGCCCAATAGCCTCAAACTGCTTCGGCAGCCCTTTGCATCTGAAGGTGCAAAAGGAGTAGTATTATTCTTCTTGATATCATTAGGCTGTTCAAGAGGCCCATGAGCCACCAGGTAAGGTGAACTCACAAAAAATACTGGTGAAGAACTGGTTATGGATGTTTATTTATTTATTTCCCCCCCCCCCCCCCCCCCACTCCCATGGCTATGGCATTTTGATATATATTTTAATATATAGCTTTGTTTTGCCTACCTCGTATAAAAACTTGATTGCACTAGCTTTACCAAGAATAGTCCTGTGTACGTTTTCAAGGTTCCGAGGCAGATGGAAGAAATGCTTTCTTTTCTTCCCATAACCACTGGTGTTAGCATTAACACACTATAGTCGTCTGTTTGACATTTCAAATGCTCAACCTTGAGGGTGGGAGGCGTCTGTTCTTCCTCCCACCCCTCCCCCAGCAACAATATTACTTTTCTCGCCTGATCGGCCCCTGCATGTTTTTATTTTTTTCAAAATTGCCCACGTGCTGTCGTTTGCTAGATATTGGCACAAGACCTATTTCTGATTCTGGTGGCTGGCCTCTGAAAGAGGTAACTGTCTTGATAAACCACAAACATGTTCTCCTGTGGTCAGTTTGTACAGTATTGACTGAAAAGTTCAGTTCACGGCACACATGAGTGCAGTTACTTGGACAGTCATTTATTATATATAAATGACTGTGTGTTTGTTGCAATATATATTGCAAAAAGTGCAATATATATATATATATATATATATATATATATATATATATATATATATATATATATATATATATATATATATATATATATATATATATATAATGTGTGTTTGGTTTTGAAATTACTTGGAAAATAAAGAAAATGATTCTTTAATGTCGTGTAGTCTTTCATAACTTGTTTGTTCGCAAGTTGTGTTGTCTAAATTCGTTTTTTGGGGGGCTTTTTTTTTTCTTCCCGTGGAGAATTATGGGAAAACAAGGTGTGACAAGAGTTCCAAACTGACATGCAAACAGGAGATAATAGCAGTTATTAATAATAGATGCCAATGGATTTGATAAAGATGAGGATAATATGAGCAAGCGAAGCAGCTGTTGTATGAGTCAAGTGCACCACTTAAGGATGACAAAGTTCAGATTAAAATGCATTCCCAATAAATGTTTGTGTACTTGTAGCGATGCAAACAAAAAGAATGCAGTCCCTTGACCTTGAATGGTGTTTTCTGCTTATAACAACTTGAAGAAAGTGCATCAGCTGCCGTCAAATAGCTTTTATTTAATTATTTTGTGAGGCCTGTGTGTGTGTGTTGTAAATGAAAGTTTTTCAAGGTTTGTTACAGTTCTGAGAAAGTTCACTCATTTGTACTGTGAAAACCTTGAAGCCTTTGTTCAACAAATGATTACAAATTTGCATTAATTCACTTTGTACTTGCAATGATAGTAAAGAGCAAATTATTTAGATTTTGTGTGCATGTATTGTGCAGGCTTTGGCCTTGGAAATATCTTGTAACAGTTGGGTTTGCAGCCACGTTTTTGCCTTGCTTGAGGAGTATCTTGGTCCCGCACGCAGTATGCCCACTGACCGCTTTCTGCCTCCAACCTTGGGATTCGGCCTGTGAGGTTCTTTGCCAACGGCCCTTTCCTGCACTTTTCACCTGGGTGTGTTGCTTGGTGTGTCTGCAAATTAGGAATTCCATGAGATGAGCTGTGGCCAAATTTATCCAGCTATTTGTAATCTCGAGCCAGTGTGGGCGTGCTTGGGACAATGGCCAGATTATACCGAATGGCCTCTGCCCCACTGGACCTGCTGTGCTTGGCCAATGTCCAGTGTGAAAGTGCAGACATGACACTATGACAGGAGAGATAACATGATGCTGCTTTTCTTGCTAGAGATCGGATAAACCTCAAGGTAAAGACTAAGGACAAGGAGATTAATGATTGTTGGTAAGGTTGTGAATGTTTCAACTTGTGTATTTGCCTGCTGTAAATTATTATTTTCTTTCCAACTTGCCTGAATAATGTCTCGCACTTTTCAAACGGTATGCTGTCCAACATCTGTATTGGGAGTGACATCTTGAGCTTGTCTGTGCTGCTAAAGTCTTGTGATGCAATTTCCCTGTTCAAATTTGTGTTAAAACCTCACCCGTTGGATGTTTGCATTCACCTGGTGGATCACAAGATGCCTGACTATCACAGCCAACTTTTCTGAGCAACTGTGGCTCTTGCTTAACAAGGAATTATCCTATAGACCGGTGGGGTTGAAGCCTGAGGCCTACCCAAACTGTGCTTCAGAATGACTCATGCCGATAGGCTACAACCTTTTGACCTTTGATGCTTTTAATAGTCGCTGTTGGTATTTTTCACACTGAGAAAAGTTGTAGGGAATTCATGGTGATTGTGAATATAACATTCATGCTGGTTTGGAGCAGTTTTACCTCACGTTTTACCTTACGAGCAGAGCATTATTTAACTACCTAACGGGTTTTTTTAAATAGTTTTTTTTTTCCCGAATTATTGTCCGATTTCACTCTAGATTTTGACATAATTACTCGTATTTAAGCCATGATTTCTGATCGAAAAATGTTGAATCAGATTTCAAATATCAGCTTTTATGAAACCTATACGATAATCTTACCAGGAGCCAATCAGTGCACCTAGCCTCAGATGGCCAATCAGCGTAACGGAACAGACGAACGGACAGCCGTTCTTGTATGTATACATGTGCATCTTCTTGCTATAATTCACCAAATGTCCGTCTGTCCGTTCGAAGGTACCGCAAAAACGGCTGAACCGATCGCAACGATATTTTGGGTGGGTATTACTGGGACCCCTCGGAGTAAAATAGGCTATATTGTTTTTCCATTATTTTTTTTTCCCCCCCAATTTTTCAGTTTTTTCACACGATGGAATAATATTTACCGATTATGAACAGTGATGTGGCTTTTATTGAAATTCTACAAATACTGTTTAGATTTTGATGAGAATTACGAACCTGCCGCGAATGCCGAAGTGGACAGATTGCAGGCAATGCGCGGGTTTGATAATATCCCAATACAACTGTCATTCCATCGTAATGTTTAAACGTTAATCGTGTTAATCGTTTTGTTGAAGTATCGATGGATGATTGGAATTGAGTGAATACAAGTGCGATTTTGAATTCGTAATTGTATTCACCCACCTGTACGGAACTTCACATCAGGAATTAAATATTTGTTTGTCACGAATGTTGTTAAAAGTTTATTATATCAATGTGTATTTATGATTGGAGTTATGCTGTTTGGAATGAAAAAAGAGATATCGAGTTCAAGTGAATGACGAAATGCAGTGACGGTTTTACGTTCTAAACGTGAAATTTGCGGGTCACCATATGCAGATTCACCATTGACTGGGAATGGAACACACGTACCCGTTTGCGAACGGGTACGTTTTTCATGGAAGTCCTTCACAAACTTGCTGTCCATGTCTGATGTGTGACTGAAGGTGCTCCAGTAATGTGGAATTTATTGGTTTCATGCTTTAGCATTCGCTGTTTCTGCATTTTCTGTTTGCTTCTGGCCTCCAACCCGTGCGTAGCATGGGTACCTCACTAGTCTATATAATACATACTAGTAAAAATGACTGGATTGGAACAGTTTGACGGTACAGCCTCGTGAGCATGCCAGTACGAAGCCTCGGCTTGGCGTCAGGTGTGCTTTTATCTTTTATTTATCTATTTTTAGTTCTTTGCTATTAGACATCACACAGATGTAAATGAACACTCGTTTTATTCTGCGTGGATTGCACATCACGTCTAGCGAATTTCACCTCCCTGCACCTTGTATTTATTATTTAAAATAAAAAAACCCTTCTGTACACCGCCCTTGAGGCTTGCGTTTTAAGCTGCCATCTACAATTCCAATAGAAGCAACATGATTACTTTTGCGGAAAATGTTGTTAGTTTGTTTTATCCCCAAAAATTGTGCACATTCACGTCAAAGATTGGCATTTAAAACCTGACTCAAATCGTCCTTGTGAAGAGGGGCAGGCATCCGACATCTGTACAAACGCACAAACTGACATGGTTTTATATGGAGTGTGCAAGGCCATGCCTCTGCAGTGACGTGTGGTGAGGGTATTGTAGTGATCTGATCCATGCATTTGTATATATAAATATATATATCCACATTTTTTTTCTTAGAAGACAATCTTGTTGCAGCTTGTGCAGAAGTTTTATTAGTGTTGCTGCATAATCTATTGGTAAACTGCACAGAACTTAAATATATGGTGGCATTATTCTGATAGGTGTGAAGATTGCATAATAAATTTCTTCTTAAAATATGATTGGTTTGCTTGGAAAATGGGTTTGGGCAGATTGATGTACAAATTATGCACTAGTGAGAAGTAGAGGTCAAACGAGGTTCTTTCTACTTTTAAAGATCAAATGGGAAAAATATTGGCTGAAGAGGTTGTGTTGGTGCAAGTATGCTCAGTCCTGGTACAAGGACAAATGTGCTTTGTGCACACCTACCTACCCCTCCAAGGATTTTGAAAACAAACCTTTGTAAATGTGCATTTGTGATCACCCAGCACGTCAGTCCGTTAAACGGTCGTCCTTTCTGGTCTTGCACCCTATCCTCTTTCTGTGCTTTGTGGCCACCACCAGGTTTGTGTAGAATGGACACTCTACCAGCAACTGCCTTTGTATAAATAAACTCCTTAAATCCAGGATCACTGTTCACCTCCACTCATTCATTTATCTTTTTCTCTCCACCTGTGGAATCAACTTCCACATTCTATTCAATCTCCTTCTCCTTTCCAGGTCTTCAAAGACTGCTGTTCACCACCATTTCAGAAAACCTTAATCCAAAACCTTGGTCTTTCCTACTTGTTGATACTCATTTACCCCAGCCTACCTGAAGCCATCCTACTTCCAAATTTCTATTTTTTTTTCCCATTCTTGAGTTTCATGTTGTGTTCATCTTGTCCACCCCATGTCATTTCCTGCCTCTTCTCCCCCCCACCTCCCCAATCCCTCCCCACAGTTTGTCCAAGTCTATCTCTATTTTGTTCTTCGCCTCTGCTGTTGGTGTTACCCCCTGCCCCCTCCCCCGTATATTTTTGCCCTGGCATGTACTGATCCGTTTGGTGTGCTAGTTTTTCCAAGCCTTGCCTTTGTTTTACTTGACTGGTAAAATTAATTGGCGTATGAGCCTTGACTGATTTAAAAAAAGACCAAAGGTATAACAGCGGCATAGCCGAGTTTGTAAAATATTGTTACGGACGCGGTTAAAGATGTTATATTTGCCGAGCGGAGGCTCCGCGACCGAACAGTTATTCCCCGACTAAAACCCGATTTACCCCAAACTTTGGCCGGATCGCGCCACTGCTATTCAATCGGGAAAACTCTAAAGCGACCGAATGCAAAGAGGAAAAGGAATAAGACGAGAAAAGGGTTGAAAATACTACTAAATTTATTTACTATTTACAGGCTCAAAATAACCAAGGAAGAAGGAAGGATAAGAAAATAATTTACAGAAGATATTAGAGACACAGTGCAACGCTAGCTTACCTACAGTCTTAATTAACCCAGGGACAGAACAAACAAGGACAGACTCACGCGGGGAATGATAGGACTGGCAGGAGGTGAATGGCTGGAGGGAGAGGAAGGTCCACGGGTACTGCAGCACGATCGGCGCGTTTAGCAGCCGTCGTTCTTTCGCAGCCCTGCTCAAGAACTGCCGTCAAGGCCCCAAGCTGCTGTGGCTGCTGCTGTGGCTCGAGCTGCTGTAAATGCAGTTTCGGTGGCTCGAGCTGCAGCTCAACTCTGGACTTCTCTCGGACTCGACTCAAAGCGCCTCTCTTGGACTCAACTCAAAGCGCCTCTCTTGGACCCAACTCAAAGCGCATCTCTTGGACCCAACTGCTTGGACTCCCTCTCGTCTCCGCTTGGGAACGCCCCGCCGGCGGGTTATATAGGCCCCGCCCCTCAACCTTTTCGAACCTCCCCCAAACGTTCTCTCTCCGCCCTCTCGAGCCAAACCCCTGGCTCATGGTTGGTCGAGTGGGGCGGGCTCACTCCTCCCCTCTATGACGAGGTGGAGACACGCCTTTCTTCTCCGACCCTACCTCGTGGTCAATGGCGGCAATTGGAGGGGAGGTAATTGTCCTCACCTTCGCACCATCCACTCCACTCCATAGTTTCCACCATACTCACTCCATGACCATCCATCCCAATACGCCATATACTCCACACCATGTATTTCACACAACCATTCTCCATACACCTGTTGTTGCACACCTGTGCAATCACACCTGGTGCCACCTGCACCCTCCTCCTCTTCCTGGACCATTTGGTCAGCACAATACACAATCACCTTCACTCACTCATACACTGCTCCACACACCTGTTCAGTTGCACACCTGTGCAATCACACCTGTTCAATCCTCACACACTTCCAATCCTCAAACACACGGCATTATCTCAACTACCTGTTGCCCTGCTAACTTAGTGCTCTCCGTCTTCCCTTTAGACTAAGCACATACCACGTCATTATCATCCACACTAATCTACCTGCGTCCCCACTACAGGTATCAGTCACTAACTAAACCTTAACGTTACCTAATGTCATCTTCGCTAGATCCCTACACACGATATATCCTAACCCACCCGGGCTAGTTTTCACTGCCATCAACCCCATAAGCTAGTGCTCCTTTGCCCCCCCTCTGTGAGGGATGGTGGATTGGCCATCCCATCACATGGGGCATCTCTTACTATAAATTTTGCTCACCGAATTTCAGCCAATCAAAAATTTTCCAATTACTGCCAATTCTATTCACCTTTCTAAATTTTGGATCAAAACCACTATCACTATTACTATCACCATCATCACAGTCCGCTATATCCTAGCCTCGGTGCGTCATGACATCATTAAACTCGGCTTCGTAAAGCCAAGCAATGAATTCGGGTGGTTTGGTCAGGTCTGCAGGTTGAATCCGTCCGGCTTTCGGTTCAAGGGAGGTGGCTTGGTCGGGCCGAGGTTCCACGCACCATCTCGGCGCGGCACCTTGCGGTCCCGGGCCCGATGGCTCAATCTCCCCTGGTTGGAACCCCGCCCCCACGAGGGGGCACCGTTCCGCTTCCTCCCACTCGCCCTTGAACCGGACCGGTCGCCTGGCCCGACAAGGCCCGGACTCGACCGTGCGGGGCGGGGCCAAGCCCGAATCGGCAACGACGCTTCGAAGAGAAACGACGCAGCTTCGATCTGCGCCGGGCCTCGCATCCAACAAAGGGCTCCTCGCACCGAGTGCTCGCATCGGCTATCCGTCGCTCTAACCGCTAACCCGGTTACCGTCGATGCTTCACCGGCATGCTCACACGCATACGCTACCCCTTTCACCTCACAAAACCCGGCGTTCCAACGCCGTCCGTACATTCCACCAACGCTCTCCGTTACACACCACACCTCGCGCACACTTGCGCACACCTCGGTCCACACCTCTCCTCCGTTACGTCCTCCGTAACACTCACCATGGGCATGCACTCTGGCAACCACCCACTAACGCGCTCACATGGGCTCTCCCACACTCGTGCTACCACCAACTCAGGTGTGCTTCCTCGCACACGTTCCACCACCACCTTACTCTCCGTGTCACACTCCGTACACCCCGACGTGCATTCTCGCTCGCACTCGGTTTCACACTCGCGCTCCGATGTGCCCTCTCGCACCTGCGCCATCACCAACTCACTCTCCGTGTCACACTCCGTACACCCCGACGTGCATTCTCGCTCGCACTCGGTTTCACACTCGCGCTCCGATGTGCCCTCTCGCACCTGCGCCATCACCAACTCACTCTCCGCGTCACACTCCGTACACCCCGACGTGCATTCTCGCTCGCACTCGGTTTCACACTCGCGCTTCGTTACACGCTCACCCCTTGACGCACACTTTTTTTCCACACGCGTGCCATTTCCACTCACACGGGACCCTTCAACGCCCGGATGCTTCCTCGATCCCAAGCGCGCGACAATTCTTTGGTCGCTAAACATCCTCCTGCAAAATCTACCCGCACAATATACAGCACGACTCACCTGGAGGATCCTTTTCTCCACGCGCACCTGCAAACTTCCATTCGGGTTAAGCACAGCATCGTGATGTGAGCAGGGACTTTGCACATTTTCCATTTCTCCCTGCAATTCCCGGGCTACCTCCGTCATCTCTTCAATTTTAATTCCCAGCACTGCTTTGTCTTTGTTCCCCTCGACGACCGCTGGCTTTAATAAAACACCCTCTACCTCATCGGTTGCCGGCTTTTCCAAACCCCGTGTCGCGATTTCTACCCCCGTGTCGCGATTTCTACCCCGTCATTGTACCCGCGCTTTCCTCCGCTTCGCTCAACCAGCGCTTCTCGACCCGCGTTACCTCCTCGTGCACCCCTGGGACCCTTTCGCCCAACTTGCGGTCTCTGTCCCTCTGCTCCATTTCCTCCCTATCGGCCCTCATTCCGTTTATTATTCGCTCATTGTTAGCCCTCCTTTCGTCCGTTATTACTTCCATTTTATTACTCAATTTCTCCCCCTCTATTCTCAGCATCTTGGTGAATTGCGCCATAAATTGCTTAATGAAGGCCTGCATTTGGACCACGCCTATCGGTTCCGCGGCCGTGGCCCCCTCAACCACGTGCGCGAGAGCGCCATTTTGTGCTCCTGATACCCCCTCAACCACATTGCCAATGTTCTCCTCCACTTCGTCCCTCTGATCCTGGGTCGATTCCACCCCGTCTATCTCTCCCACCGGCATCCCATCGCCTTGACCAGCCATGGCGCGATTTCAAAATTCGGGTTTTGCTTTACAACACAAAACAAATTTCCAGCTGCTTGTAATTTTGAGCGCGTTAAGCGTGCTTCGGGCCTCGTATCTCACTCTGACACCAATTGTTACGGACGCGGTTAAAGATGTTATATTTGCCGAGCGGAGGCTCCGCGACCGAACAGTTATTCCCCGACTCTAAAACCCGATTTACCCCAAACTTTGGCCGGATCGCGCCACCGCTATTCAATCGGGAAAACTCTAAAGCGACCGAATGCAAAGAGGAAAAGGAATAAGACGAGAAAAGGGTTGAAAATACTACTAAATTTATTTACTATTTACAGGCTCAAAATAACCAAGGAAGGATAAGAAAATAATTTACAGAAGATATTAGAGACACAGTGCAACGCTAGCTTACCTACAGTCTTAATTAACCCAGGGACAGAACAAACAAGGACAGACTCACGCGGGGAATGATGATAGGACTGGCAGGAGGTGAATGGCTGGAGGGAGAGGAAGGTCCACGGGTACTGCAGCACGATCGGCGCGTTTAGCAGCCGTCGTTCTTTCGCGGCCCTGCTCAAGAACTGCCGTCAAGACCCCAAGCTGCTGTGGCTGCTGCTGTGGCTCGAGCTGCTGTAAATGCAGTTTCGGTGGCTCGAGCTGCAGCTCAACTCTGGACTTCTCTCGGACTCGACTCAAAGCACCTCTCTTGGACCCAACTCAAAGCGCATCTCTTGTACCCAACTGCTTGGACTCCCTCTTGTCTCCGCTTGGGAACGCCCCGCCGGCGGGTTATATAGGCCCCGCCCCTCAACCTTTTCAAACCTCCCCCAAACGTTCTCTCCGCCCTCTTGAGCCAAACCCCTGGCTCATGGTTGGTCGAGTGGGGCGGGCTCACTCCTCCCCTCTATGACAAGGTGGAGACACGCCTTTCTTCTCCGACCCTACCTCGTGGTCAATGGCGGCAATTGGAGGGGAGGTAATTGCCAATCGACGAAAGGGGGAATGGAGGTTTTGGGAATGGGAATGAAGGGAATCTATCTCTTTCACTTGGTGCAATGGAGTATTTAAGTTAATGGGAGACAGCCTTACTGTAAGACACAAGATATAAGCTACTGAACAGGGGTATTCTATGATTGGCTGACGTGTATGCTTTTGGACTAATTATGGGACGCCCTTTAACCTTTACACAACTCTGGAGGCAGGAGGCGCAGACTCGAGCAATAATAATAATACACACAATCAAAAAAATACAGTCCTCATATCCGCGACAATATTATAAACCACAAACGTATTAGCTTTTCAAACAGTCACTAATGCTGTTTATAACATTAAACAAAAATGTGGTGGAATCTCGACATCCATGAGGTAAGTTTTACTTCCAGAACTGGCAGATCTACTGTAATCTAGATTTTACCCGACAGGGGTTGGAGGTGTGATAATTTGCCAAGCCAGCCGTTCCTTAATGGTTTTGAATGGAGTGCTTGCCTGAATGCTTAAACCACTTGGTGATCTCTCCAAGAACCTTGGTAAATGAACACACACCCAATGTTGAGACCCGACCATAGATCGACTAATATATTGCCGTGCGACACCCCCTCGGTTAAACGGGGAAATCGCGAATGGCAATCAAGCTTGAGGCGTTTCCAATTAATGGCGGATCATACGCGAGCAGGGGGGGTTGGGGGAGAATGCCGCTTGCCTTCATGGCCGTGATGGTCTTCTCCCTGTGGAAATTAACTCAACCCGAGACACGTAAAATGTACAAAAATAAATATTTATTACAGAACCCGAAAACAATGAAACATGCCGGTAATAACTAAACCCCTCTAATGGAGCACTCCCACACTTCACTTCAAATACAAGACAATGGACTAGTTAATAAAGCAAACGTTGTGTGGTGCATCTTATCTGTCTGGATGTGGTCCGTCAGGAATCGTCCAGGCTCCAGTGTTCGTGCTCCGTCAGGCCTTACTGAGCGCCTTGCTCGCGCCGGTCTTGCCCGCTCAGCGGCAAGCCTTGCTCACACGTGAACGCCAGGGAGGAGAATCAACGGCGCTCCAACGTCCGTCGTAACGCAGGCAAATTTGCGGATGGCAAAGGAAAAAGGTCCAAACAGAGAGGCAAGGGCAGAAGGGAGGTCCGGGCAGGAAAGAAGCCAAGGCGAGAAGAAGGAAATGTCGGCGAGCCAGTTGTATTATTGCTAGTCAGCTGACGTCGGCTCTCTCCCTCTGCCAACCAGTGTGTTTCCTTGTGCCCTTTCGCGCCTTCTCATGTCACCGGCGCTTCTCCTCCAATCAGCGACCTGCTTCTAGGTAGTGGTTTTGCGCCTTCCGCACTGATTGAATGTGGTGTCATCGGTCGGTGGCCAATCAGTGTGGCACGTCCTTCACCTTCCTTACCCCCAATCACGGGGAAGCTTTCTGTCCCTCCCCCAACCAATCACACGTCCTTCCCTACTCAGCCAATCGGTGGCCTGCTCTTTGCTCGCCCCTCCCCCCTGTCAATCACGAGTTCTCCTGGGCATGGCTCAGCCTGATCGATGTTTGCCTGCTATGGCGCCATCGTGTGTTGTTTCCTCCTGTTTGTTCTTTTGTCAGTCATTGTGAGGGGAATTAATTCATGTGTGTGCTAATGGGCCTAGCTAATGTCTATGGGTGCGTTGCCATACGGGGCACCGGGTAAATCACAGGTTTCACACACACATGGGAATTAGCCTAATCCCTACAACTATTTAACACACGATCATCCTTGTATGATCACAAGTATACTCTTAAACCGCCTAAACAAACTTATTACAGGTGAGGTTTCCCTGTCATGACAGACGAAGCACCTACCTATGCAGATCTACCTGGATCTATATATGCCCTACCCAACCGACATAACAATATAAACCCCAAAGATAAATGGCCCTTCCTGCCACTCCCGTAGTGAGCGGGTATACTTGTAAATTCAAATGTCAGTCAGTGCAGTCAGCTGTCATAATGACATCATAGACATAATGACGTAACGGACACAAAACGGATATATTTTAACTTCCAGTACGTTTGCAGTCACGACGAAGGGGTTAGTGTTGTGATTAGATTTATTATAATATTAATGTTACGTTATTATTTCGAAAATGATATTACTATTAAAAAAACCGAGGTGAATTCCTTACTTCCTCGGTTATTAATAGTGCCGTACAACGCTCATCACTGACCATGAACCATGCACCACTTCAATCCATAAAACTTCAATTCACGACATTGGGATTAAAGTATTATGGTTATATTTACATTATTATTACTATTACGAAAACTATACTACTGAAACGATACACTACTGTATTAAGAAACCTGGGCTTAATGTGTCTGAAGCGGTCCGAAGATAAGGCATAAAGCCTATGGCCTATACGTACCGTGTTGTTGGAAGAGATGTAAAGCCGATGCTTTTGATATTTGATGGTCATTTTAACAATCGGTTTGGTTGTGTTTCACACAGAATTAAAAACGTAAAGGTAGAGCATGGCGATTGTGATGGGACAGGTTCGACGATATGAACGGTATCTAAATCAAAATGGCTCAAAATGGCCGTGTGTGGAGAGTCAGCAGCCGCACCGCCGTAATCCCTGTCATGTTACCAGATTCTGAGCTCTGGTATACGTTTGAGGGGGCACACATACATGTGGACAAACAAACACCGTTCTAGATGGCTGTTTGATGGGCTACGCTGTTTAAAAAGACAAAAAAAAAAAAAAAAACCTGAGTTTTTATTCAACAAGGTGGCCATAAAGTCGCTGTCGCTCTCCCCAGAAAAGTATTGGTTCTTGGTGAATCCACAAATGCCACACAAGATGTCTAAGAGGGCTTGACGACTAATTTGGTGATGCAAGGAGATGGATACAATGACTAATTATTTTAAGTACTGCACAATAAAATCTATGCCAAGAGTTCAAGACCAAATGCTGTACTGGGGAGGGGTGACGTAACTTTCCTGCCACCCTGTAGTATATAACAGATGCATATTAAGGCCACAATATTATTGATTGGTTTTCAAAACAAGGTGCCAAAATAAAAGGCCAGTTTCTCTTTCCTGTCCTGGGATGAAATCTTCTGTCAAGGGTTCAGCTTTAAATCATTGACACCCATGTTTAGGTATGTGTACTGTTACGTGCTCCTCCCCGACCCCCTGGTCACGGTGTACCTCCGAGCCCCGAGAGGAGTCACGGCAGAAAAATGTTACTCTGTATGTCAAAGATCAATGGTGAAGCCACACCAATGGTTACTTACAAACAAATATTGTATTAAGATCACACAAGAATAACAGTACAATCAATATATATCCTATGATGGTACCATCAGTCTTGTAATATATAACTCGCTGTGCTCCAAGTGAGTGAAACAAGAACATTGCCAATGTCTCTTTCCCGGCTTCAAACCCAAGGCGATTCCGGCTTCAAGCCAGTCGATCCCGGCTTCAAGCCAAAGTCTATCCGCTCCAGCGATCGTCAGAACGATGTCCAATCGAGACCAGAATCCCGTTCGGATGACTCAGTCACGCGGCTAAAGCTGCACAAAGGCGCCCCCAAGGCGATTGGGAAATCCAAAGGCGCCCTCCAGGCGACTGGGAAATCACACCCTCGGGTATGGACGTTTCACGGCTGTTGGCAAACCTCAGATTTACCTTCAAAATCCGTGTTGCACACACACCAGATAAACGTCTGAAAGCGGTGAAAACGGCTGAATCGAAGCAAAAACCTTGCGCGACGCGCAAAGCGCGCGAGTCAAAATGGCCGATGGCCCGTTCTCGAGGCGTAACGGCCTGACGATGATTCTCTTCGGAATCAATCGCAAAACCTGACACGCAGGTTAATCTGTCACAGCGATAACTGTCGCAGGAATACCTTTCCTGGGAAACCCGAAGTTCGCTAGTGACCTCCGTTCGTCAACGTTTGCTCCAGCACTCGCAAAGCAACTATGCTTCTTCTCTGACTCACTCGCTCCGCCTTCTTCTCTCCTCTTCCTCTTCTTCTTCGTCTGGTTCCGGTTTCATTTCAAACATTAACTTTTTTACCTTTTGAAAATAATTTATATTTCCCTCAATCAACAATTAATCTATCTATAATTCCAGTAATCTCTGTTTGTACGTTTGTACGTTTGTTTGTCTGTGACCGCTGTTTCTCGACAACCACGGGTCCGATATACTTGAAACTTGCCAGCTATATTGCTGGGGACCCGAGGATGTGCCTTTTCAAGGTTTCATATTAATCGGACAATTACTTACCGAGCTATGTCCAAAAAACGATTCAACCAATCAGAGAGCAGCGAGCTATCGCGTGTGCCGAACGTGGCGGACACACTCTGCCTCGGATGGCACATTTGAGAGCGTATTCATTTATTTCACGTTTGCAAACTATGTTGGCGCTATGTTGGCGTTAAACTATGTTTTAAAACTAATAAAAACCCCGGTGGGATTGTCACTGTACTCGCAAGCCGTTCGCCGTTCGCTTTGGCGTTGCGAATGGACCAAAACATTTCATGCACCAAACCATTTCATGTAAAGCGTTCGCCGTTCGCTTTGGCGTTGCGAATGAACCAAAACATTTCATGGACCAAACCATTTCATGTAAATAGAGGGGGGGATATAATTTTAGATATAGATATAGTACGGGCATGCCCTAGTAATAATAATACATGGAATCAAAAATGTTTACAGTGGATGAAAACCACAACAACGGAAGTGACGAATCCGTAACAGTACACAAGTCCATATTTTCCACTAATAATGGGAGGGGGGTGGACATTTTCCTTGGTGGTGCTTTTGTGAAATTAATCTTGCACAAAAATATTGAATGTTAGACAAAATAGAATTTTACACAATTTGAGGGGTAGCTTGGCCTGCTGTTTGCTGATTACATTTCGGGTTGCTTTGTCTGGATGTCTTTTGCCAGTAATTGTGGAGATTGGATAATGTCAATTTGACTACCTCTCGCCATAAAATGGTCTCTGCTTAGGTTCCTGACGCCCCACTGCAATGGTGTTGAGCCATTTTCGACATCTATTTTAACTGCAGTCCGTTCTTCAGTTGCAAAGCGATAATTATAAACTTGAATAATATAACATGTAGTAGCTGCACGTGATTGTAAATGTATGTACCTGCTTAGTTCGATTTAATTCTCATGACCTGTCTCCACCAGGAAATCCACCTGCCTTGGCGGCTAACAGACAACGATCAATCATGCCTAAACCGGTGAGGATGGGCCTGGGGTGGATTTTGTCTTTTTTTTGGGGGGATGGGGGGGGGTTGGGGGGAGAAGAGTTTGTTGGTCTGGGATAACTAAACGCAACAAGGTTTGAAAAGATTAGTAAATGCACCACTCAAAAATCTAAACTTAATGTGGTTCCTTCAATTCATAAGCTCTCAATCGACATTGGTGAAATGTACAATTATCTTTCAGTAGCATCTTTCATTCGCACGTGTTCCTTGGCAACATATCCGGGACCAATGGCAACGGCAAAGCCATTGACCCATAGGGCTTTCTCTGATGACCTAAAATTATTCCTGTGACGTTGACGCCACGACAAGGGATTTGGGCAGCCGGCCACGTCGAGCTCTCAACGTGCACCTTAAGCACCTGTAATGCCTTTTTGTCACTGCAATGGGTGCTGTCTTGCTTGAATTGGTTGGGATGTTGTATGCATTGCTCGATGGATTAGTTTTAGTTTGGCCTTCCTGTGTGTGCAAGGGTGAATAAAGAACAGCCAGCGGGCAGATGGCCGTATTGATTTGCAAATTTATGGGACATCCTTTTATTTTGTGCATGACTGCCTGCCAATTTGAAATGTTTCTTTTGAGCAATCCCATGGAGTCTGTCCTGTTCCAGACTGAAGTCTTTCTTACCAATCCAGTGAAACCAATCTTGCTTGCCAGTTCTTACCAATCTCGGCTGTGAAAGTAATCATTACCTTGTGCTTGCGAAGTGAAGAGTGGGGTTAAGCGATCAGTTTGTGTGCATACGTGCAGCGTACATACGTACATGTCTGCATTTTAAAAATTCACTTTCTCAGCAAGCGTTGGTCCGATTGGCACGAAATTTTGCATGATAGGAGCGTCTCCCCCTGTAGAATCTTTTTAAATGATTGTCATAGGTCACGTAGTACAGTCGGCATCTTTGAAAAACCGAAAAATGTTGCACCTCTATAAATCTCAAACGGCTCCTTGGGGAGTGGGCTAGAGGGGTTTGGGGGGGAGAATGTGGCTCATTGTAAAGAACACATGGGAGGTAGGTGCTAACGATGTCGTTGCTGCCTTAGTCATGACGTCATAATTTGACGAGTACAATGTTTGGTTCGACCAGTTTGCAATTTATTGAGCATGATCTATGCAACAATTATATTAGAGAATATAAATTTGTAATGTCATCGGTCACGTGGGCAGGCAACCATATTGGATCAAAAAAAACCGAGCAATTCGAATGTCGCCAATATGCCTCCACATAGTCCCACAACAGGTAGATACCCTCTTTCACTGTCCTAAAAATAAACTTGTTTGATTTAAATCCCTTCAGCTGTTTTCAAGTATCACATTTTCACCAGCCATGACAGGTTTCACATCGATCGGTGAAGCGCCTTCAGCGAAGGGACTTTTTTAAAATTAAATATTGGCTTTCAAGCTAATATGGCTGTCATACTATGTGACATATGACCTTTAAAAATGTATACTCTGCATATGTATGGGTGGGGGATCACGTTTGTGAAGTTTTGTGTTGATCTTGCACAAAGATCATGTTCATTGATAAGGTTCATTGTTCATGTTCATTGATAAGTTCATAAAAATGATAAGGTTCATTTTTCTATCCAACATGGCTGCCAAACCACGTGACCTACAACATCATAATTTTCAAACTACTGTATATGCAACAATGGTGTTTGATGATATTTGTAAAATTTTGCATCGATATGGATAGAGTAAGTGGTTTCAGAGATATAATTATTTAATATTTTTCTTCAATCCAATATGGCTGCCACACCATGTGACCAATGACGTTTTCGTAGTCATCTTTTAATTGGCATGGCGAGTCGATGACACGTAAAGTTTCGAGTCAATCAATTTGGTGGTTTGGGAGAATGCTTTTTAAGGGTTTTAGGTTAAATCCAATATGGCTGCCAAACCATGTGACCTTTGTCATAAGTTTAATATTTCAATACAAATGTCATAGATTATGTGCATGCAGTTTTAGGATAAGGAATTCGATTAAAACATTTTTGGCTGGTATACCACTTCACCTATGATATCATGATCATGCTTTTTTTCACATTGGGAGTACTTGACAATGTGCCAAGTTTCAAATTTTTCCATTCAGCGGTTTCCAAGAAAGAATTTTTGAATTTGCATATAATCCAAGATGGCTGCCATACCACGTGACCTATGACGTCACAATCGTCAAAAAAAAAACATTCTGCCCTCATCCAGACAACTTGCAAATTGCTACCTTTAGGGTTACTGCCTTCCCCTAAGACTGTCCATGCAATTTGTTCCACCCTTTTATCAGAGACAGAAATTAGCTGGAATTGCCACTAATTTTGGTGATTATTCATGTGTGGGGGCAGGGAGGAGAGTGGGGGAAATAAACCATCTAAACTCTTTTTCTGACCAGATAAATGTACGTGTGACGACGATGGATGCAGAGCTCGAGTTTGCCATCCAGCCCAATACAACAGGGAAACAACTCTTTGACCAGGTAACAATGTATTTTAAGGTCTTTTGGGGGTGGAATGGTGTTTTGCTGAATTTTGGAAAAATGTATCAAAATGGTCATGGCATTTGTGAGTTAAAAATGGAGGGAAGGTCAGAGGAAGTTGGGTGGAGTAAGTGCTAGTGGAAAGGGAAGTTGATGTGGGGATGACTGGTGTGGTGTATGATTGTCGCGGTTTGATTTTGTTTCGGCGAATGGGTGGGAAGCCTATTGTTCTGTGGGATTACTAAGCCTCCCCTATATAGGGGGAGGCTTGTAGCTGTTGGTTTTGTCTCCGATTCGTGCCCCCCCTCACACCCCAGTGTTTCACTGTACCAGTTTCTTCGACCCCAATGAGTACAAGACCATTATTTAGGTTCCTTTTGGGGGCGGGGGGGGGGGGGGGGGAGGAGGGAGTGGAGGGGTTCTTCCAATTTGTGAGCTGGCTGGGACATTCAGAATGCAATTTTGCATCAATAATGGGGATAAAGAGTATGTGGGGGTTGACTTTTTGTTTTTGACCTTGACTGAAAAAAAGGACATAACCTAATTGGACGCAAGTTAACATTTTTCACCATCACTTGGTGAAGGTGTGTCCAATCAGAACGAACTTGCCCTTGCTAAATAGCCGAGAGCAAAGGTGCATTTGTTTGTGTCAAATGGTGATTGAAAAAAAGTGCTTTTTGTCAGTCACTCAATTTTGCCAATGCAGACTGCTTGCTTGGCCTTCCAAGATGTTCTTGCAGCATAATAGTGAACCTGAGTTGAATTTGTGCACTTTATACTTGTTTCGTGGTAACGACCTACTTTTTAAGATTGTGACTGAATTAACTAAAAACACCTTTTTGATCATTATTAGAATCATTTTGAATAATGTAAATTATTGCATAAAATAAAGAAAATTCAAAATAATTAGAATAATTATTATCATGCAAAATTTTTGCTGCAGTTTATAAAAATTAAAAAAAAATTTTTTTCCCCCTCCCTCCATGTTTGTATGGGATAGATTGTAGATGGCGACACTTTCTTGATTTACTCTATCCCTAAATGTTGAAGGTGTATATATGGTGGTCCAAAATTTGGCCATCACTAGATCTTGGGCCATCACTGACCCTTGGTGATACCCTTGTGATTGTAGATATCTATGTAATAACTCTTATTTTTGGAAAGGAAAGGTACCTGGCTGTCAATCTGTGCATGTTTACTGGTCACCCTGTTCCAATACGTTAGGTAACAGCAAAATTAATGGCTTACTATTGTAAATTTAGGTTGGGCCACAAAAAGTGACTATGTACTCCAATTTCGGTTTACGATGGATTTGGGCTCCATGTGTGTGACAGATTTGCACTGCTCGCAGTTCTAGTTCTAATTCTGTATTTGTGTTGGAGGTGAAAGCTTGTGGTTTGAGCTAAAATGGTGGCATGATGTTGTGCTGAGTGCTTGAGTTTCATTGAAGCCTTCATCTATTTATTCCTTGCAACGTCTTCCACCTTTGCCTCGTTTCTGTTTCTCAAGGTTGTGAAGACCATAGGCCTGAGAGAGATCTGGTTCTTTGGTCTTCAGTATGTGGACAGCAAGGCTTGTTCAACTTGGCTCAAGCTCAACAAGAAGGTTGGAATACAGCAGCTCTGGTTGTGCTTTTAATTCATTCAACTGATCCTGCCATTTCATTCTCACCCTTCATATGCTCTTTCTTATCTTTTATTTCCTCCTTCTTGGCTTTCACTCTATTAGCCATTCTAATTACTAGGGCATGCCCGTACTATATATATATCTAAAATTATATCCCCCCCCCTATTTACATGAAATGGTTTGGTCCAAAGCGAACGGCTTGCGAGTGGTGACAATCCCCCCCCTCTATTTACATGCAATGGTTCGGTCCAAAGCGAACGGCTTCCGGAGTTTGGTAAAGAAATCGCCATCGCGTACACAAACGCGCAGGAAAGCGAATGAATCGCAAATTCGTTTTTATTAGTTGTAAAACATAATGCCCAATTATTCAATTAGCGCCAACGTATTTTGGCTGTTTGCAATTTAATCGCAAGGCAAAGTAGAAAGAGAAGAGGGAAAAAAAGAAAAGCCTTGCCTTGCTGCAAACAGCTGCTGCAAACAACAACAACAGGGAAGGCTGCACTGTCCGGAAGTTGGCATATCGCAGTTACGATTATTTTAGTGTTAATGGCCAATTATTCAATTAGCGCCAACGTATTTTGGCTGTTTGCAATTTAATCGCAAGGAAAAGTAGAAAGAGAAGAGGGAAAAAAAGAAA
Source organism: Myxine glutinosa (assembly GCF_964187855.1). Lineage (NCBI taxonomy): Eukaryota > Metazoa > Chordata > Myxini > Myxiniformes > Myxinidae > Myxine > Myxine glutinosa. The sequence continues at coordinate 216,598,537 of NC_136262.1, read as the reverse complement.
AGCCTTGCATTAACGCATTAACGCTTGCATTGCATTAACGGTTCGGCACACGTGATAGCTCGCTGCTCTCTGATTGGTTGAAGCGTTTTTTGGACATAGCTCGGTAGGTACTTGTCCGATTAATTTCAAACCTTGAAAAGGCACATCCTCGGGTCCCCAGCAATATACCTGGCAAGTTTCAAGTATATCGGACCCGTGGTTGTCGAGAAACAGCGGTCACAGACAAACACACAGACACACAGACACACAGACACACAGACACACAGACACACAGACACACAGACACACAGACACACAGACACACAGAGATTACTGGAATTATAGATAGATTCATTACTATTCTATTATTCATCTCTATTAGCCATTGCAGGTGTTGTCATTGGCAGGACGTGATTAAGTGGAATTAATGCCGACTTGTGTGCTTTATAATTAAGCATCAATAAACGTGTGGGTGGGGGTGGGTGGGTGGGGGTGGGTGGGTGGGTGGGTGGATGGATGAGAGTGTGACAGCGACACACCGGCCTCAGACGGTTAACTCCAAGACGTCAGTCTAAACTTGGCGGTACTTTTTGGTGCGTGCAGGACAGGAAGGAACTCAGGACTTACCTGTACAACGGCACACGGGGTTAGTCTGAACACCACAAGCTCTTTCAGCTCTTTCACGAGCCTCGTTCAGTATACAAAAAAAAAAAAAAAAAAAATGAAATGCAACAATAAAGGATTTAATGAAAATAAATGCAAGAGATAAAAATGAAAGGCAAGGTAAAACTATAATTCCTAATTGAGACGTCCACTCGCACATTCACGACGACACGACAGGGGAAAATATAAAATAAAATAAAATCACTTTTTAATGTGCCGGCACTCAGCTGTGGCTTCAACGAGGATGTGTAGGAGCTGGGTGGTCGGCGATCCTTGAAGCTGCTGCGCACAGGATGGCGCAGAGTCGCGCTCCTCGACGTCCCAAAGTGAGGTACTTTTCGACGACGCCCTCCTTTGTGTCCCTCTGCTATCCGGGGAAGCACAACGCAAGCACAATTTACTTATGTATCTTAATGGAATTTGCCATTAAAATGGCAACTTTATACAGAGCTATCTGCTACAAGAATCCATGAACGCATGGTTAACTCTTTTATTTTTTAAATTTTTTTATTTAAGTGGAGGGAGTAAGCCTGTCCTGAAAATGTTGACTTTTTTGTCTAATTTGTTGAGGCTCGTACAAGAAGCACACAGACCATATAACAAATGGAGCAGGAGACTGGGGGTTGGGGGTGGGTGGGAAAAGGGAATCGCAGCAAGTCAGGAACAGGGACATCAGGAGATTTGTGGAAGAGGGCTGGGGTGGGGTACACAGGATAATGAAGATGGACTTTTAAGAAAAAACGAGAAATTTAGAGGTGGGATTGGGGTGCATTAAAAGTGAGTTTAAAAGATCATGGTTTTGGATGGGGAAGATATGAGATGGTGGTGAACAGCTGTTTTTAAAGACTGAGGGAAGAGTGGAATTGAAGAGTGTGGGAGTTTGTTGTGGAGGAGGGGGGGGGGGGGGGGAATAGGAAAGACTACTAAGCTTGGACGCAAGTCTATTGACAATTACCTTGGGTCAAGATAGTTCAGATGCAACTAACCCACATTGTGCTGCCCAGGTTGAGGCATTAATTGTGGAGGATTGCTGCTTCACTGTCGGCGAAATATCTTCAGAACTTGGAATTTCTGAAGACAATTTTAGCTGCTGTGCAACTTAGGCATGTCAAAGTTGTCAGTGAGATGGACCTGCCCAAAAAAACCCCAGCACTAACCACAGCAATGGCTGACATTGGTCGCTGTTGATCAGTCAGCTGACCTTATAGCTCATGTGTAAATTGGTGCTGAAACGCGACTTCGGCGTGTTCACCAAAGGATGTGCTCCTCCTGCATGAAGTTATTTTTGTTAATCTAACGATGACTGAGCAGTTGGATCACTTCCCATGGAGGCCAGATCTAGCCTTCAGTCACCATTATCTGTTTTCACATTTGATTCCCACCTGTGTAGCCAATGTGTAACTGATTGGAGCAACTGAGTCATGGCCGAAGAAGCAAGCTGGTTTGCTGCCTTCGAGAGTTTGAAAGACAAATGGAGCAACTCCACTGAAGTCGTGCGACATATTGCAAAATATAGCTGGTGTCTTGGACTACTGCATATTTCATTCATTTAACTTCTCAAGTATTGCAAATTTATTTTACCTTCTAAAACCTTTTTTTTGTGGAATTTTTTTTTGGAATTTTTTACAGATTTATCTAATTTGTACATTTTTCCTGAACATATCAAATGACAATTTCCTATTTATTCTCTAAATAAAGCAAATCATTTTCACTTTTTTTTTTTTTTTCCTTTGAATAATGAGCTGAAGATCATGGAAGAGCTCCTGTGACCTGCCATCATAAAATATTTGCATTGTCATGGAGTTTCTCTTGCACAAGCTAAAATGTTTGCTGAGGTTTTTGCAGTTTTGGTTACTTTTTATAAATTTATATCTACGCAGAAAGATTTTCATTTTCATTACACACTTTCATTGACATTGCTTAATTTTATTTATTTTTGCATGAGTTGCGAGAGATTTGTAGTGAAATCGGCGGCTTAAAAAAATCATGCTGCGATTCATGTGTTTGACACACAGGTATTATACATCAATGGAACGCTTGCATAAACGAGAATCCGACCGAAGCGGTTTACTGAACGTTTATTCTGCGGTTAAGCCAGTAACATTGCTGGAATGTCGTAAACAAATCGACCTTGTTGCTGAGGATTTACATCACCGTTGGTCTGCCATTGGCGGTGGGCACATGTTGCATAACTTCGTCTATTGCTACACAAGGTTTATAAAGTTTGTTTTTTAACGGAAGGACAATTCGGCAATGACCACCGGTGCAACTGATGCTCTTGAATTTAATTCCAGAGTGGTTTTGGTTATTACTTCAATTAATCCTTTGGCATTCTATTTTGAAAATGGCAGGGATAGTTTTAAAATGTATACATATTGGGGTGTACACCAGTCCACTGAAGAATGAAGGCTTCCCTTAATTTGTGAGTTGCATATTCGTCATGCTTGCCAAGGTCCGCTTTAGGAATCGAAACCACGCCAGACACTAAAATAATATTCGTTTCTTAAATTGCTGGAACGAACAGTGGGTTCATGATCGATGTAATACCGAGGAGAATTGTCTCGTCTCAACGATTGAAATGTTGATGCTGCTGAAACTGAAATGACTCTGCCCACCAAGAATCATACAAATGACGCTGACTATACAGACCCTAATAGCTTACCACATGGTCTATGTTGGTATTATAAAGTAGATACAAATGGACAACTTGAGGGGGTGGGGGTGAATCCATGTTTTTATTGCTTCAAATAACTTGTAATCTACATGTTTGTAATGATGCTCTTCTTACTATTATTCACCAAATGTCCGTCCGTCTGTCTGTGTTCGTTCGAAGGTACCGTAAAAACTGCTGAACCAATCACAAAGATTGGGTGGATAATCCTGGGATCTCCAGGAGTAAAATAGGCTATTTAGTTTTCCCAATTTCAGCTTTAGTTTCCAGCATTCTCGGGTTTGGACTCGCACATAACATTCGCGTTCGCATAACATTCATTGTGACGATGTTTTCCCGGGTGACGCACAAACGGCTGCACGGCTGCACCGATCGAACTCAGTGACCTCAGACAAAGACCTTTTATAAGGACACGGGTTGAATCCCTGCTTGAGAGAATTCCAACCCCCTCGCTCCCGGCCATCACGGCCGTCTCTCCAACTTACAATCCCACGAGATATGCGGAAAGGACGACCCAAAACCAATATAAACATCATTAAACATTCGTATATAAACATCATTGAAAGTAAATAATGACCTCAGCCAAAATACAAACGATGTGAGTTTAATCTATACATGAGAGAATTCCACATAGCTATTTGGGTGGTGTATACGCTAACAGATCGCTGTCTCCATCGATCTTGCCAAGGCCGTAACAGCTATCGGCTCAAAATCCTTTTAACTGTTGATTTGGTACAGTTACACGTATCAGGAATTTGGTACACGTATCGGGAGTACGTACGACATAGCGATTGTGAATGTGACAGCTCTGAGGCGTCTCTCGCTTGGCATCGCAGTGACTGCGAGCACCAATATGGCGGCTGGCAAATATGGTGGCTGGCACCAAGTGAAGTCCAATAAATCTGGCTTCAAGCCCCCTCACCACCCAAAGCCTTCAACCAGACATATTAACACGCTCCTCCCCCTTCATTCCCGTTCTTCAAAGCAAAGCGGTAAAAATTGTTTTATCGCCATTATATATGACGAGCAACGGTACCCACCCTAAGGGCGGGGTTTCAATTGGGAGGCGTGATTTATTTTAACATCCGTTAAATATCACATGCAAATCATCAAAATCTAAACTATTTTTAGAATTTCAATAAAAAAAAAAACATCACTGTGATTTGATGATTTGCGTGTGATATGATTTAACGGATGTTTATATGAATCGTTTAAAATAAAAAAGCCTTATTTCTAACATTTGCCTTTTCATTTGGGCCTCCCAATTGAAGCCCCGCCCGTAGGGCAGGTACCGTTGCTAGTAAATTGTAATTCTAATTGTGATGTGATTTTCCGCATTCAGCTCCGTTGCCTTTCCTGTAATTCCCTCTTCATTAACCCTCTTAATTGCGTTAAGACTGCTGAGACCCCTCAGACCTTTGACGACCCTTTAATTCCCCCAAGACTCTTCAGACCACCAAATACCCTGAAGACCCCCAGACCCAAAATACCCTTAAAGGCCCAGAGGATCCAGAAGACCCAAATGGCTCTGAAGACTCAAAACACCATAAAGACCCAAAAGACACCGAAATGGTCAAAGATGCCTACCCCTCAAACGACGTGTGGTGAAGGGTGCCGAGTCATGCTAGTATATATAAAAAAACACTGAGGTGAAATGAAATGTAATAAATCACGTTATGGCAAGCAATAAAATATCAGTTTGGGATTACTAGACAAACCTGAGCCATTGATTTTGCTCGCAGGTTGGTTGATTGAACAAAGTCTATTTTTATGCCTCTGCCGACGGTCACTGGAGGCCTTATGGTTTTGGGTTGGTCGTCCGTCCGTGATAGGTTTTCGGTACCACGATAACGGGTGAAGGGATCTAAGCCAAACTTGGTATAGGTAGTATAATACAAGGATGAACTGACTGTTTTTGGGTCAAAGGTAAGAGGTCATTTCAGGTAAAAATGTGATACTTGAGAACAGCTGAATGGATTTAAATCAAACTTTGTATAAGTATGTATAAATGATGTTCTCGTAATAATGTGGGCGGAGGGGTATCTGTCAACGGTGCAACGTCGAATAGTTTCCACTGCTGTTATGTAATACTAATTAATCGATCAATGACAACTTTGTTCTCGGCACCCTTTATTTAAAGATGCAAGTAATTTAAAGGTTATGCATGTTTTCAATACATTAATGACCGAAGCATGTCGATTTATTTAAATTCCATCATTGTTGTTCCAACCTGAAGATGCCTGATCTCATTTGTAAACTAGAACGGCACTCAGTAGAGAGCATACTTCCACCTGGTTGGCCACAACACTCAATGGTGAAGAATCACTTAAAAATTATACCAGCTGGATCTGGATCCGGATCTTCACCAAAATTGAATCGATTCTTCCTTGTCACACACAACCTGTCCAAGATTTGTCCAAATCCATCCATAACTTTTTGAGATATCCTGCTAGGGCCAAAAACTATGCATATCTTCCAATTGTGAAGAATCACTTTAAAAATCTAATAATTCTCATATCCGAATCCTTATTCAGATCTTCACCAAAATCGAATCATTTCGTCTGTCACATACGCTACATCTCTGCCAAATTTCGTCCGAATCCGTCCAACTTTTTGAGATATTTTGTTCACAAACAAACGGACGGACAGACGGGTGAAAACATAACCTCCATCCACCTTTGGGGGCGGAGGTAATGAAAGCAATTTAACGAATAGACTCATCTATTGTGGTAATAAGCATCTATACATCTAGTATTGCACTGTACACCTGGACATTAGGACTTTATATGTTTAAGCGATTCTTCACCGGTAAGAGATGGGGCCCAAAGCAATTGTACAGTATATCATGACATCTAAAAAGTTGTAGACGGATTATGACAAAACTTGGTGGATGAGTTGGTTATGTGACCAGAACAAACCGATTAGAATTGGGTTCAGGTCAGCAGTTCCAGCCTGTGTACGACAACACACAAAATGTTGAGCCTGGCGAAGGTATGCGTTATACCAAGTGCCAATCTAGTTACTACATTAATTCGAGGTTTTTCCATCAAAATACCACTAAACTTCTCATTTTCCAGGTTCTAGCTCTGATTTACCACCTTAGCAGTTGCTATTGCCGATGTTTTTCTTCAACGTCATCCCGATTGTTGTGAACGCCAGTTATTTAAAGACCAATGGCATCCCAATTTCCACCTCTGGTTCCCACATGTTCGGTCTGACATCACCTTCTAAATCATTATTTTGACTATCGGCGTAAACTGGGGATTCTTGATCAGAAAAATCTTTGTCAAATTCGCTTTCTGACGAGTCTGAAGCGAGTTATGCGGCCATTATCCATTGCGTGCTGAGACGATCCATCCATCGGTAACGTTAATGCCCATGAAGGTTTTCTGAAAAATTTAGGGGCGTTACCCACAGTTGGCTTTTTTTTCTTCTTTTTTTAATACTTTTAGCACCTCAAATTATTATGATTTAAAAAAACCATATTAAGTTCTTTGTTTATTACTTCAAAATCAATATAATCACATTATTTGATTCTGTGGACCTTTATGACATTTTATGTGATAGAGGACATATTCAAGTCTAAAAAGGCATAGATACCTTGTGTTGCAATTTGTTTAAGGTTGACCAAAGATTTTTCATATGACCAAAGATTTTTCATAAAATGCCTGTGCTATTCTTGTCTATGCATACAAGACACTCTAATGGCAATCTAACGTGAATATCCGATCAAATGTCATCTGTTGCTATCTCATCCTCTGATCTTAGGTGTCGGGGCAGGATGTGAAGAAGGAAAGCCCGCTGCAATTTCGTTTTCGTGCAAAATTTTTCCCCGAGGATGTGGCAGAAGAACTCATTCAGGAGGTGGGCTGGGACATTTTGAGTTTGTTGGGTTAGTTGTTCTTGTTAGTTATGCTTCTGCTGACGAAGTCACCGGAGGAATTGTTTTCTGGGTTGTCCAGCCGTCTGTGATAGGTTTTTGTTACCACAATAACTTAAGAATGGCTAAATTGATTTCAGTCAAACTTAATACAAGTATGTATAATGTAAAGATAAACGGATTGGATTGTGGGTTCAAGAGGTCCCGTTGGATATATAATCTGTTATCGCGCTAACTTGTGAACCGGTGATGGAATTTTGACCAAACTTGGCAAAAGTATATATTATGATGAAAATATGAACTGATTAGATTTTGGCTTCAAGTGGTCAGAGGCCTGGTGTTGGTTTGCGGTTAAAGTGGCTGGCTTCAGATCTTCGGGTCTGAAGTTTGAGCCCCTGTCGAGCCATTTTAAAAAACCAGGTGAGTTGACTCACCCCGTCGTCCTTCCGATGTCGGGAAAATGAGTACCAGCTTATTGGGGGTAATAAGCCATTCGAGTATCCTGTGGCGGAGTTGTGACCCATCCAGGGTTGTAGTCCTTAGCCAAATGAAACTGCCTCAGCAGCTCCTTTGCACCTCATGGTGTGAAAGGAAATGGTTATCACGTGGTCAGGGGTCATGTCAGGTAAAATGTGATACTTCAGAACAGCTGAGGGGATTTGAATCAAACTTGGTGCAAGTATGTATAATGATGTGATAATGTGGGTGGAAGCATATCGCTTGACGTCACGTTCTATTTTTTTTTTTTTTTTTTTTTTTTTTTTTTCCCCCCCTTCCCTTAGGTCACCCAGCGCTTGTTCTTTCTTCAAGTCAAAGATGCGGTTTTGTCAGACGAGATTTACTGTCCACCGGAGACGTCTGTACTTCTGGCATCGTATGCTGTTCAAGCCAAGTATGGTGACTGGCAGGCAGACCTTCATCTCTCAGGCTATTTGTCTGGAGACCGACTGCTGCCTCATCGGTATGAATTTCTAGCTTTGCCTGGGAGTTAGATTCTAATTCTGATGTGCCATCCTCTGTTATGCTCATCAGTGCTGCTGCAGTATTTTTTCTTTTTTTGGCAAGGGTTATACTGGGTGGTTTGCCATTGCCTTCACAGCAGTAGTTATGGCAGGAATTTGTTCATGGTGCTGGCGATAACTCACTTATTCATGAAGGAGGGTACACCAACTTGTCGGGAGATGGGGCTCAGTTGAACATCATCCGAGGGACGGCACACACATTGATGAATCTCCCTACCTGTGAAACACTGGGATGACAGTTTTAGCTGGGTCGGGATTCAAACCCAGGCTAGACAGCTTAGAGGCGAGTGTGCGTACGTATCTGCCATCCTTCCAGCCTGTAGTCTCATTTGTTTGCTCATCACTCTTTAGGGTGATTATTGCAAGTGTTGTGCTCCGCATGACGTCTTGTTTGTTTGTCCGGGCGATATCTCAGCCATTATTTGAGTAAGGAAGCTGAAATTTGGGCACAATAGTGATCAAGTACTTTGTCAAAAACGGTATTTTTTTTTTGTTTTTTTTTGATCAATTAATTGATTAGTTACTTAATTATTATTGATTAAGTACTTATTTATTTCTTTTCTCTTCTGGGCAGCATTAACTCAGGCACCTTTTGAGCGAGGAAGTTGATACTTGGACATGACAATGACAAAGTGATTTGGCTGTAAATGCTTTTTGATTTATTGATTAATCGATTAATTATTTAGTTATTCTCATAATTATTTAATTGATAAATTTTTTTGAAGTTACAGATTTGGATGAAACGGTGGTGGTTTAGGTGTTCTATTAGCCAATTTAATTATTTTATGATTATTATTTATTTTCATTCATGGCGTCAGGAAGGGTATCCGGCCATAAAAACATTGCTTCAAAAAGGGAACCATGATTGTCATGGGGCCTGCAAGGCTAACCTCTGCTCTAGCAGGGGAAAATGGCCTTAAAACGATCATTCATTCATTTATTTTCATTCTCATCTGGGCAATATCTCAGGCACCTTTTGAGCTAGGAAGCTGATATTTGGACATGACAGTGACCAAGTGATATGGCTATGTCGGATATTTTTGATTTATTGATTAATCAATGAATCGATTCATTATTTATTGATTTATCAATTACTTATTTAATTTTTTCAATTATTGACTTATTTCATTATCAAAAAGTTACAGCTTCAGATGGAAGCACCGGTGGTTTAGTTATGCTATTAGCCAATTGATTGAGAAAATATTTTATGATCTTTGGAAAACAATCAACCCAGAAATCCCAGAAAAATTAATCAACCCAGAAAATATTTTATGATCTTTTGTTGATTTTAATTATGCAATTAACCAATCAATTATTGTGCACCTCTCCCTCCCAATACAGTCTCTGAGCTGCACAACGATATTGCCGGGCGCCAAAGGCACAGGTGCCCCGGCAATGCCGCGCTGGAGGATATTTATTTATTTGGCATGGGGGTGGTGTACTTTGAATGTAACTGTACTTGTTTGTTTTCTTGTTTTTGTTTTCTTGTTTGTTTATTTTCTTGTTTGTTTGTCCAGGTGATATCAAGGCCATCCTTTTAGCTAGGAAGCTGAAATTTCAGCACAATAGTAAGCAAGTGCTTTGGCAATTACAGTATTTTTTTTTCTTTTTTGATTGATCAATTAATTGATTAGTTACTTAATTATTATCAATTAATTAAGTACTTATTTATTTCCTTTCTGATCTGGGCTTCATCTCGGGGTCCTTTTGAGTTAGCTGATATTTGGAAACGACTGACCCAGTGATGTGGCTATAAAGGATATTTTTGATTTATTGATTAAGGAATTGGTTATTAAATTTTTCGATTAATGGCTTAATTTTCGAAAAGTTAAAGCTTCGGGTGGAGCATTGGTGGTTTAGGTATGCTATTAGCCAATTAAGAAAATATTTTATGATCATTATATATTGATTTCATTTATGCAATTAGTAATCAACCAATTATTGTACACCTCTCCCTCCTAATAGTCTCGATGAGCTGCACGGCTGTATCGCCGGGTGCTGAAGGTGCCCCAGCAATGCTGCGCTGGAGGAGATATATATATATATATATATATATATATATATATATATATATATATATATATATATATATATATATATATATATATATATATATATATATATATATATTTATTGTTACTGATCGCGGTTTAGATGTTATTTGCCGAGCGAAGGCTCCGCGACCGAACAGTTGTTCCCCGATTCACCCAGAACTTTGGCCGTATCGCACCGCAGCTGCCCAATCTGGAAAAGACTAAAACGACGAAATGCAAAGAGGAAAAGGAATAAGACGAGAAGACGGACAGAAGAGTAATTGGATTTATTATACACACAAGCAAAAAGAAAGCAGTCACGTTTATTTACAACACATAAGACGCAGGTGACACAGTGCAAATAC